>NC_069500.1:181499494-181599494 GCF_027579735.1 Bombina bombina
GTCCCGCCTCCTCCTTCCTCTGAAACGGAGCACAGCCATTTATTTTCTTGCTGAGTACAGTTTTTAACTCCACCTCGTTCTCTGACTGAGAACGGAGCAGAGTGTTGTCTGCTGGTATCGGGTGTTAGGCTTGAATTAGCGGTGCAACTTTTGGCAATCAGTAGAAACTGTACAGCCACAGTACAGCCTAAAGTCCGTCCCGATTTCTCTGGGTTTGAAGTAGTGGGTATGTTTGGACGATATCATAACAGTATCTTAAAACACTTTCCCTAATTTCAGTATTTGCATACCTTTCAGATTGTTTGAACCTCTAGTAAGGTTTTTATGTATGACGTACTGAATTCAAATTTTTCTTTCTCTTAAAGAGACAGTACAATTTCCCCCCTTAAGAATAAAGGGTTATTAAAATATTATTTTTACGTTTTCATATTTGATTTGTTCCTAGGACCAAATATGGCTTTTGAGAGAGGTGTGGAAAAAAAGCAAAAGACTTCTCATATAGCAGATATATTTTTAATTTTCTGTATTACATGTTTAGCTTATCTCATGTACAGATAGGTTGTTGCCCTCTGATATGTATAAGCTCTCCCAGGATGATGCTGTTCAGGTTATACCACAGCTTTCTCCTTAATCGGCCCAAGCCTCTATAGAGTCACATGCAGTGCCCTGCGGTTCCTCTCAGTCTCCTGGAGGAGTGTATTTGCATACAGAATTTCAAGCTCAGGTATCTTCTGTGGTATCTGCGGCTTGGTCTGTTTTCATTTTCTTCAGGGAAAATGAAAGAGGACATTTAAAGTCTCAGATAATAGGGTTTCTGCTCCACTGCTGCTACGCAGGTTTGTCTTCTTCTAAGGTGAGGAGGATTCGCCGGTAGTCTCTGAGTGTTATCCTTCAGATGTATGCTTCAACACCTCGTGAATGTTATAGGAGGTTTTAGCTACTTGGACGACACTGATCCTCACACTGATGTTGTCAACCTTTTGGAGTTTGTGAGCTTTGAGTCTAGGTTTTTTTTTTCTTCCTATGTAGAAGTGTCCTAGACGTGCGGTTGGATTTTCACAGGAATTAATGTGTGTGTGTGTATATATCTATCTAATCTATCCAACACACCACCAGTGAAGTCTCAGGATTTTGTCAAGCAAAGAAAATTTTATTGCCGTTTCTGGGATGTATTCTCCACTTCTTCAGAACAACAATACAGTGTACAATGCTCTCTTAAATAGTGTCACAAATAATCACTCAATACCTGTGAGAAAAACCGCCAAAACATTAACGCACATTTTCAGCTCAATTTCGTCAGACCGGAAGTGGAGTGTCAGGCCACTTCCAGTCCGGCGTTACAACTTAACTGAGAAAAACCAATAACAAATAATTAAAGCTTAATATGTCTCTTAAATATACATCTGATAAGCTATACCTCAGTACTGGGTTCCTTAATATGTTCACCTTTATGGAAAATGGACCGATATCGATCCGGAAGTGACGTCATAATGGAAGTGGGGCAAGCAACTTAGTACAGTGTGGCCTCAAGTTGCTGATGCACAGACAGGAAGTGGGGCATGTGTGTGGGACAAATATTAGTAACATCAGTGTCAGACTCTTTGATTGCCTGCCATAAGTGTGGTATGATGTACTCAATTAAGTATTTGACACCCAGAAGTGGGGCAATATCAATATAGCCGAAAGTGGGGCTATGTCTGCATTAAATATTGTTGTGTAGGAAACCCTTAACAGTGAATAACATTTAAATGTTATGCAGTCAAATAGGTTAGAACACAAAGTGTATAGCTAATTTGTCAGTTGTTTAAATGCACAACTGTAGAAATATGAGCCAACCAGCTACAAAAGGAATATGTTCTGGCTTTATATCAGTGTGTAATCTAGTAAAAGAAAAAAATAAAATAAGGGGGGGCGTAGTGAAGAGCTGAACCGTCAGGACGCACTTTAGGGAAGCTCCTGACCCACATTTGGAATATGTGCTTTTTGGGTGTTTTTAACAGTTATCTGTGACTTTACAGTGGATATAACTACAAAAGACCACAAAGGAGAGTGAAGGTTGCTTTTCATGTTGTATTCCAGCCTATGCTGTTCAGCCAAACCAAACATTTCTGTTTTACAGGCCGTGGAGTTTTAAGCTGCCGCATATTCCCTCCCCGGACACCGGGATACGGAGTAGTCCTACTTGACTACACATATTGCATGAAGATGGATACCGAATCAATCTGTGCTATGCTAGAAGACCATTATGCTGGACTGAGAACCTTGATAGCGCAATCTTTTGCAAGCTGTTCTAATCCACGTGGCTATCAAGACAGCGCCTGGGAGCCAGAGACTCTTAATGATCGATTGGGAGTTCATTAGTGTAAGAGCCTAAACGACAAGGCGGAATCAATGGCATTAGATCCAGACATAACTTCCCTCCCTGTCACTTTCAGTGACGCCGTGCATGCTTCTGTGAGCCTAGTTGTGGAGGTACAAGGAGCTGTTCCCTTGAGCGGGGGGCAGACAGCTCAAATCCCCTTGCCTTGGGATGTAATTGACAAGGAGCACACCTGCAGAGAATTGGTGATTTTCAACAAAATCCCTACACCAGAAATCACCCTATGCCCCGTAGGAGTGCCTCATCAGGCTCTACATCGCCAGCGCTTTGTATTCAGGATCTCCATTTTCGCTGAATGTGGTGATCAGAAGACTAATACGGTAGAGAAGGAGGCTGATCCTAATGGACCACTAGCGCTCAAAAGAGAAGGTAGCGTCCTCCCAGCTCTTATGAGAGGGGCAGCAATAGATGATAATAAAACAAATAAACAAAAAAACAACAAATTAATAAGGTTAATGAGAGTGAATACACCAAACATAGTAAGGGATTGTGTAAGGCTTTGTTTGTACCTAAATGGTTTTGAAACCGGCACCCGAACTATATCCATATGCCTATATTAAGATTAAAGATGTGACCCTAATTATGTGATTGGAACTATGACTTTATGGTGGGGTTCGAGACTCCCATAGAAACATTTATTTCATGGTAAACATCTAGATTGTTAGATAATAGATAGTGGTATCTCTCTAGTTTGAGGTTTTTGTGTATTTCTTGTTTCCACATTTGGATGGTAGGGATAGTATCCTTTTCCCACAAGCGTGGGATCAATTGATTTGCACTATTGATCATGAGCTGGCATAATTTCTTATGGGATTTGGAATGAAGCTTTGGATAAAGGTGAAATAAAAATATAAGTGTGTCCAGAGGCATGGGAGTTCCCATTGCATGAGCTGGAGGTTTTATTGTTTCATTTAGAACATTTCCTTGTCTTATTAGACTTGCTGTTCTAACCTGCCGGTTTTTGTGGCTGCAATCTTGGTTAGCCGAGAAGCCTACCTGTAGCTTAATGGTACAGTTAAGGTTTTTTAGTTCAATATTTTATGTTTCCTCCATATCCACACTTCTGGCGTTTACTTTCTAGAACAGCCATAATTTCCTCTGACTTTTCGGGAGAAAATAGGTTTTTCTCCAACATAGGTGTGTCCGGTCCACGGCGTCATCCTTACTTGTGGGATATTCTCTTCCCCAACAGGAAATGGCAAAGAGCCCAGCAAAGCTGGTCACATGATCCCTCCTAGGCTCCGCCTACCCCAGTCATTCTCTTTGCCGTTGTACAGGCAACATCTCCACGGAGATGGCTTAGAGTTTTTTAGTGTTTAACTGTAGTTTTTATTATTCAATCAAGAGTTTGTTATTTTGAAATAGTGCTGGTATGTACTATTTACTCAGAAACAGAAAAGTGATGAAGAATTCTGTTTGTATGAGGAAAATGATTTTAGCAACCGTCACTAAAATCCATGGCTGTTCCACACAGGACTGTTGAGAGCAATTAACTTCAGTTGGGGGAACAGTGAGCAGTCTCTTGCTGCTTGAGGTATGACACATTCTAACAAGACGATGTAATGCTGGAAGCTGTCATTTTCCCTATGAGATCCGGTAAGCCATGTTTATTACGATCGTAAATAAGGGCTTCACAAGGGCTTATTAAGACTGTAGACTTTTTCTGGGCTAAATCGATTCATTATTAAATACATATTTAGCCTTGAGGAATCATTTTATCTGGGTATTTTGATATAATAATATCGGCAGGCACTGTTTTAGACACCTTATTCTTTAGGGGCTTTCCCAAAGCATAGGCAGAGCCTCATTTTCGCGCCGGTGTTGCGCACTTGTTTTTGAGAGGCATGGCATGCAGTCGCATGTGAGAGGAGCTCTGATACTTAGAAAAGACTTTCTGAAGGCGTCATTTGGTATCGTATTCCCCTTTGGGCTTGGTTGGGTCTCAGCAAAGCAGATACCAGGGACTGTAAAGGGGTTAAAGTTCAAAACGGCTCTGGTTCCGTTATTTTAAGGGTTAAAGCTTCCAAATTTGGTGTGCAATACTTTTAAGGCTTTAAGACACTGTGGTGAAAATTTGGTGAATTTTGAACAATTCCTTCATGTTTTTTCGCAATTGCAGTAATAAAGTGTGTTCAGTTTAAAATTTAAAGTGACAGTAACGGTTTTATTTTAAAACGTTTTTTGTACCTTGTTATCAAGTTTATGCCTGTTTAACATGTCTGAACTACCAGATAGACTGTGTTCTGAATGTGGGGAAGCCAGAATTCCTATTCATTTAAATAAATGTGATTTATGTGACAATGACAATGATGCCCAAGATGATTCCTCAAGTGAGGGGAGTAAGCATGGTACTGCATCATTCCCTCCTTAGTCTACACGAGTCTTGCCCACTCAGGAGGCCCCTAGTACATCTAGCGCGCCAATACTCCTTACTATGCAACAATTAACGGCTGTAATGGATAATTCTGTCAAAAACATTCTAGCCAAAATGAACACTTATCAGCGTAAGCGCGACTGCTCTGTTTTAGATACTGAAGAGCATGACGACGCTGATAATAATATTTCTGAAGGGCCCCTAACCCAGTCTGATGGGGCCAGGGAGGTTTTGTCTGAGGGAGAAATTACTGATTCAGGGAACATTTCTCAACAAGCTGAACCTGATGTGATTACATTTAAATTTAAGTTGGAACATCTCCGCATTCTGCTTAAGGAGGTATTATCCACTCTGGATGATTGTGACAAGTTGGTCATCCCAGAGAAACTATGTAAAATGGACAAGTTCCTAGAGGTGCCGGGGCTCCCAGAAGCTTTTCCTATACCCAAGCGGGTGGCGGACATTGTTAATAAAGAATGGGAAATGCCCGGTATTCCTTTCGTCCCTCCCCCCATATTTAAAAAATTGTTTCCTATGGTCGACCCCAGAAAGGACTTATGGCAGACAGTCCCCAAGGTCGAGGGGGCGGTTTCCACTTTAAACAAACGCACCACTATACCCATAGAGGATAGTTGTGCTTTCAAAGATCCTATGGATAAAAAATTAGAAGGTTTGCTTAAAAAGATGTTTGTTCAGCAGGGTTACCTTCTACAACCGATTTCATGCATTGTCCCTGTCGCTACAGCCGCATGTTTCTGGTTCGATGAGCTGATAAAGGCGGTTGATAGTGATTCTCCTCCTTATGAGGAGATTATGGACAGAATCAATGCTCTCAAATTGGCTAATTCTTTCACCCTAGACGCCACTTTGCAATTGGCTAGGTTAGCGGCTAAGAATTCTGGGTTTGCTATTGTGGCGCGCAGAGCGCTTTGGTTGAAATCTTGGTCGGCTGATGCGTCTTCCAAGAACAAGCTACTTAACATTCCTTTCAAGGGGAAAACGCTGTTTGGCCCTGACTTGAAAGAGATTATCTCTGATATCACTGGGGGTAAGGGCCACGCCCTTCCTCAGGATCGGCCTTTCAAGGCAAAAAATAAACCTAATTTTCGTCCCTTTCGTAGAAACGGACCAGCCCAAGGTGCTACGTCCTCTAAGCAAGAGGGTAATACTTCTCAAGCCAAGCCAGCTTGGAGACCAATGCAAGGCTGGAACAAGGGAAAGCAGGCCAAGAAACCTGCCACTGCTACCAAGACAGCATGAAATGTTGGCCCCCGATCCGGGACCGGATCTGGTGGGGGGCAGACTCTCTCTCTTCGCTCAGGCTTGGGCAAGAGATGTTCTGGATCCTTGGGCGCTAGAAATAGTCTCCCAAGGTTATCTTCTGGAATTCAAGGGACTTCCCCCAAGGGGGAGGTTCCACAGGTCTCAGTTGTCTTCAGACCACATAAAACGACAGGCATTCTTACATTGTGTAGAAGACCTGTTAAGAATGGGAGTGATTCATCCTGTTCCATTAAGAGAACAAGGGATGGGGTTCTACTCCAATCTGTTCATAGTTCCCAAAAAAGAGGGAACGTTCAGACCAATCTTAGATCTCAAGATCTTAAACAAGTTTCTCAAGGTTCCATCGTTCAAGATGGAAACCATTCGAACTATTCTTCCTTCCATCCAGGAAGGTCAATTCATGACCACAGTGGATTTAAAGGATGCGTATCTACATATTCCTATCCACAAGGAACATCATCGGTTCCTAAGGTTCGCATTCCTGGACAAGCATTACCAGTTCGTGGCGCTTCCTTTCGGATTAGCCACTGCTCCAAGGATTTTCACAAAGGTACTAGGGTCCCTTCTAGCTGTGCTAAGACCAAGGGGCATTGCTGTAGTACCTTACTTGGACGACATTCTGATTCAAGCGTCGTCCCTTCCTCAAGCAAAGGCTCACACGGACATTGTCCTGGCCTTTCTCAGATCTCACGGATGGAAAGTGAACGTGGAAAAGAGTTCTCTATCTCCGTCAACAAGGGTTCCCTTCTTGGGAACAATAATAGACTCCTTAGAAATGAGGATTTTTCTGACAGAGGCCAGAAAAACAAAACTTCTAGACTCTTGTCGGATACTTCATTCCGTTCCTCTTCCTTCCATAGCGCAGTGCATGGAAGTGATCGGTTTGATGGTAGCGGCAATGGACATAGTTCCTTTTGCGCGCATTCATCTAAGACCATTACAACTGTGCATGCTCAGTCAGTGGAATGGGGACTATACAGACTTGTCTCCGAAGATACAAGTAAATCAGAGGACCAGAGACTCACTCCGTTGGTGGCTGTCCCTGGACAACCTGTCACAAGGGATGACATTCCGCAGACCGGAGTGGGTCATCGTCACGACCGACGCCAGTCTGATGGGCTGGGGCGCGGTCTGGGGATCCCTGAAAGCTCAGGGTCTTTGGTCTCGGGAAGAATCTCTTCTACCGATAAATATTCTGGAACTGAGAGCGATATTCAATGCTCTCAAGGCTTGGCCTCAGCTAGCGAGGGCCAAGTTCATACGGGTTCAATCAGACAACATGACAACTGTTGCGTACATCAACCATCAGGGGGGAACAAGGAGTTCCCTAGCGATGGAAGAAGTGACCAAAATCATTCTATGGGCGGAGTCTCACTCCTGCCACCTGTCTGCTATCCACATCCCAGGAGTGGAAAATTGGGAAGCGGATTTTCTGAGTCGTCAGACATTGCATCCGGGGGAGTGGGAACTCCATCCGGAAATCTTTGCCCAAGTCACTCAGCTGTGGGGCATTCCAGACATGGATCTGATGGCCTCTCGTCAGAACTTCAAAGTTCCTTGCTACGGGTCCAGATCCAGGGATCCCAAGGCGGCTCTAGTGGATGCACTAGTAGCACCTTGGACCTTCAAACTAGCTTATGTGTTCCCGCCGTTTCCTCTCATCCCCAGGCTGGTAGCCAGGATCAATCAGGAGAGGGCGTCGGTGATCTTGATAGCTCCTGCGTGGCCACGCAGGACTTGGTATGCAGATCTGGTGAATATGTCATCGGCTCCACCTTGGAAGCTACCTTTGAGACGAGACCTTCTTGTTCAGGGTCCGTTCGAACATCCGAATCTGGTTTCACTCCAGCTGACTGCTTGGAGATTGAACGCTTGATCTTATCGAAGCGAGGGTTCTCAGATTCTGTTATCGATACTCTTGTTCAGGCCAGAAAGCCTGTAACTAGAAAGATTTACCACAAAATTTGGAAAAAATATATCTGTTGGTGTGAATCTAAAGGATTCCCTTGGGACAAGGTTAAGATTCCTAAGATTCTATCCTTCCTTCAAGAAGGATTGGAAAAAGGATTATCTGCTAGTTCCCTGAAGGGACAGATTTCTGCCTTGTCTGTGTTACTTCACAAAAAGCTGGCAGCTGTGCCAGATGTTCAAGCCTTTGTTCAGGCTCTGGTTAGAATTAAGCCTGTTTACAAACCTTTGACTCCTCCTTGGAGTCTCAACTTAGTTCTTTCAGTTCTTCAGGGGGTTCCGTTTGAACCCTTACATTCCGTTGATATTAAGTTATTATCTTGGAAAGTTTTGTTTTTAGTTAAAGAAGGAACGTTTGTTGCACAATTTGGATGTTGTTCGCGCTCTAAAATTCTATTTAGATGCTACAAAGGATTTTAGACAAACATCTTCCTTGTTTGTTGTTTATTCCAGTAAAAGGAGAGGTCAAAAAGCAACTTCTACCTCTCTCTCTTTTTGGATTAAAAGCATCATCAGATTGGCTTACGAGACTGCCGGACGGCAGCCTCCCGAAAGAATCACGGCTCATTCCACTAGGGCTGTGGCTTCCACATGGGCCTTCAAGAACGAGGCTTCTGTTGATCAGATATGTAGGGCAGCGACTTGGTCTTCACTGCACACTTTTACCAAATTTTACAAGTTTGATACTTTTGCTTCTTCTGAGGCTATTTTTGGGAGAAAGGTTTTGCAAGCCGTGGTGCCTTCCATTTAGGTGACCTGATTTGCTCCCTCCCTTCATCCGTGTCCTAAAGCTTTGGTATTGGTTCCCACAAGTAAGGATGACGCCGTGGACCGGACACACCTATGTTGGAGAAAACAGAATTTATGTTTACCTGATAAATTACTTTCTCCAACGGTGTGTCCGGTCCACGGCCCGCCCTGGTTTTTTTAATCAGGTCTGATAATTTATTTTCTTTAACTACAGTCACCACGGTACCATATGGTTTCTCCTATGCAAATATTCCTCCTTAACGTCGGTCGAATGACTGGGGTAGGCGGAGCCTAGGAGGGATCATGTGACCAGCTTTGCTGGGCTCTTTGCCATTTCCTGTTGGGGAAGAGAATATCCCACAAGTAAGGATGACGCCGTGGACCGGACACACCGTTGGAGAAAGTAATTTATCAGGTAAACATAAATTCTGTTTTCTTCCACTCGTCAAGAGAGTAAGACTGCAGGAAAGTTTTCCTTTTCATCTTTCTACAGGATTAGTCAGGTCTTTTGAAGCCCTACCTAAGATTTTCCTAGGGCAGATTTCTCCTGATAGATGAGAGGCATTCCTTGATCTGGGCTAAGGACCTTCTTCTCTGGGAGTGATCGTTTTAGTCATAGTTATTTACCTCAAGTAACTCAAGGTTTTGACCTTCGGAGTAGTATCCTTTCTCCTTTGGTTCATAAGGGCCTGTTCTTGACAAGTATAAACCTGAAGGTTTTTTATTGTTCCCTTGATCGGGACCTTCTCAAACTTCTGAGAAAGACTTTTAGGTTTTGGGGTATCGCAAGGATGTTTTTTCAGGACATTATTTGGTTCAGGTGTGATTTAGAGACCTTGTCCATCTTCTTTCCCATGGATTGGAATAAATCTGGGAAAGCGTTCCCTTGCTACTTCTACTAGGGTGATTTAATAGATACCCACTTCTGTCGGATCTCGGAAGTCAAGTAGGGCCAGGCCTGGTCAGTATAAGGATGGAAGCTCACCTGGTAGCATCAGGTGTGGTTGACTTTGTCCTTTTTACATTCTCTATCCAGAGACAATGGCTCTCGGAGGTCAGATAATTTAGGAATTATTCCTTCTCCTTCTCTGCAATCTAGTGTCCAGCCAACAGCAAGTTCTAGTGGTGCGGTTGATAACTTAGCCATCTTGCAACCAAGATCTAGCATCAGTTGTTTTTCCTTCACTTTTCAGTGACTCGATGTCTAGAGGGAATTGGTCTGATGGTTTCCAGGGACATCATTTCCCTTGCTGTTTTTCCATAAAATGGAGAACATTCGGATTTGTCTCAGAGGATAGTTCTAATTCAGAGACATGAGATTCTCTTCCTTAGTGGTCCTTCATGAGTATCTGCTCAGGGCGCTTGCTTCTAGAGACACCCTGGGTCATGTGACCACGGACGCCAACCTGCTGGGCTGCTAAACAGTCTGGATTCTGTTAAGGTGCGGGGATTTTGGTATCGGATGTGTCTGCTCTCCTCGTTTACATCCTGGAGTTAAGATCGATTTGCAATGCTCTGATAGCTCGGTTTCGGCCGGACTATTTCACCCCTAGGGGTTATATCAACTACCAGGGAGGAACTCTGAGTTTCCTAGCCTGTAGGAGGTGACTTGGATGTTCAGTGGGCGGAAGCTCACAATTGCTGTCTGTTATCCTCATTCCAGGAGTGGACAACTGGGAAGCGGATTTTCTGAGCATACAGATTTTTCATCCCAGGGAGTTTTTCCAGTTTAACCCTCAGATGGGGCATGCTGGAACCGGTTTTGATGGAGTTTCTGCAGAATTCCGAGTTTTCGAGGTACAGTTCTAGGTTAATAGATCCTCTGGCTGCTCTGATAGATACTCTGGCGGTTCTTTGGAATTTCAGGCTGGCATACCTCTTTCCTCCGTTTGCATTTTTCCACGAGTCATTGCTTGTATCAAACAGGAGAGAGTACCAGGGATTCTAATGGCCCCTGCGTGGCTTTGCAGGATCTGGTATGCAGGACCTTCTGGTTCATGGTCCCTTCTTTCATCTATATCTCGTTTCTCCTTAGCAGACTGATTGAAGATTGAACACTTAGTTCTATCGAAGCTTGGTTTTCTGAGTTGGTTGTTGAGACCATGATTCAGGCTTCTAAGACTGTTACTAGAAAAATTTACCATAAGATAGACGTAAATATCTTTATTGGTATGACTATAAAGGATATTCTTGGAGTAAGGTCAGGATCCAAGGATCTTATCTTTGGCATTGAGAAGAGATTTCTGCTCTATCCTTTCTGCTGCAGAAGTGTCTGGATATGCCGGATGTACAATCCTTTTTTCAGGCCCTGGTCATAGTCAGGCCTGTATTTAATTGTTGCCCCATTTTGGAGCCTAAACCTTGCTCTTAAAGGTTTTCTTGCTGGCTCTGTTTGAGCCTATGCATTCCATAGATATCAAGTAATTATCTTGGAAGGTTTTGTTTCTTACTGCTATTTTTCTGCTCTTTAAGGGTTTCTGAACCCTCAGCTTTGCAGTGTTATTCTCCTTATCTCATTTTTCATGCAGATAAGGCAGTTATCCATATCAAGTTTGGTTTTCTTCCTAAGGTGGTTATGGACAGAAGTATTATGAGGAAATTGTTGTTCCTTCTTCTGTCCTAATCCTTCTTTTCATAAGGAACGTTTGTTACACGTCTTAGATATTGTGCGGGCTCTTAAATTCTATCTGCAGGCTACAAAGATCTTTTGTCAGTGTTCTGCATTGTTTCTTTGCTTTTCTGGAAAACGCAAGGGTCAGAACGCTTCTGCCACTTCTCTTTCTCTCTGGTTGAAAAGTATTATTCGTAGGGCATTTGAGACTGCTGGACAACAGCCCCCTGAGAGAATCACAGCTCATTCCACTAGGGCTGTTTTTCTTCTTCTTGGGCCTTTAAGATTGAGGCCTCTGTGGAACAGATTTGCATGGCTGCAACTTGTCGTCTTGGTACTCTTTTTCTAAATTCTATAAATTAGTTATGTTTGCCTCAGCTGAGGCTTCCTTTGGGAGAAAAGTTCTTCAAGCAGTGGTGCCTTCTGTTTAGGTTTCCTATCTTGTCCCTCCCTTTATCATCTGTGTCCTCTAGCTTGGGTATTGATTCCCAACAGTAATTGATGATGATCCATGGACTCACCGTGTCCTTAGAAAGAAAACGAAATGTTTGCTTACCTGATAAATTTCTTTCTTTCTTGACATGGTGAGTTTTTCACATAGTTTTTTGTTATATAAACCTCAGGCACCTCTGCACCTTGTGTTATTTCCTTTCTCTCCTTTTCCTTGTTCGAATGACTGGGGTTTGTGGGAAGGGAAGTGATACTTATCAGCTTTGCTGTGGTGTGCTTTGCCTCCTCCTGCTGGCCAGGAGTGATATTCCCAACAGTAATTGATGATGATCCGCAGACTCACCGTGTCAAGAAATAAATAAATTTATCAGGTAAGCATAAATTTTCGTTTCTCCTACATTGGTGTGTCCGGTCCACGGCTTCATCCTTACTTGTGGGATATTCTCTTCCCCTACAGGAAATGGCAAAGAGAGCACACAGCAAAAGCTGTCCATTTAGCCCCCCCTCTGGCTCCGCCCCCCAGTCATTCTCTTTGCCGCTCTGAACAAGTAGCATCTCCACGGGGATGGTAAAGGGTATGTGGTGTTAGTTGTAGTTTTATTTCTTCTATCAAGAGTTTATTTTAAAATAGTGCCGGTTTGTACTATTTACTCTACAACAGAAAGTGATGAAGAGTTCTGTTAAAAGAGGAGTATGATTTTAGCACCAGTAATTAAAATCCATTGCTGTTCCCACGCAGGACTGTTGAAACCAGAGAACTTCAGTTGGGGGGAACAGTTTGCAGACTTATCTGCTCCAGGTATGACCAGTCTCTTTTCTAACAAGACATAGTAATGCTAGAAGACTGTCAGTTTTCCCTTATGGGATCGGTAAGCCATTTTCTTAGACTCAGTAACAGAATTAAGGCTTATAAATTGGGCTCTATGTTGGTTGACACTATTGTGGGCTAAATCAATTTGTTTATATCATATTTATATGACATTTGGAGTGTTTTGTGAACTTTGAAACACTTTTGGGAACGTTTTATTACGCCTGGCAGTTGTTTAGATGCCTAATCTAGTCAGGAAGGCCCCTTCACTCTGGTATGCAGAGGGAGGAGGCCTCATTTTTGCGCCTCAGTTGCGCAGTTACTTCTAAAGGCAGTGCATGCAGCTTCATGTGAGAGGGTCCTGTGGCTGAGAAACGGACTCAGGAAGGCTTATTTCTGTGGTGAATAACCCCTAAGGAAGGTAAAAGCCGCAGCAAAGTCTGTGGCAGGGACTGTAGTGTGTTTAAACCAGTAAATTAAACTATTAGCTCCGGTTTGCTCATTTAAGGGTTTAGAGTCTTGAAATTTGGTGTGCAATACTTTCAAAGCATTAAGACACTGGGGTGTAAATTTTATAAAGATCGGATATTTCCTTCATAGTTTTTCAAACATTCAGAAATAAAGTGTGCTCTTTTTATTATTTAAAGAGACAGTAACTGTTTTGTTTAAAATCGTTTTTATTGCATTAATAGCCTGCCTAAATCTGTCTAACATGTCTGTACCTTCAGATAGCATATGTTCTGTGTGTATGGAAGCCAAGGTGGTTCCCCCTTTAAATGTATGTGCAAATTGTGCCATGGCTTCCAAACAAAGCAAGGACAGTACCTTCACATTTAATAAGGTTGCCCAAGATGATTCTTCAAATGAAGGTAGTGGGGATAGCTCATCATCCTCTCCTTCTGTGTCAACACAAGTTTTGCCCGCGCAGGCGATACCTAGTACATCTAGCGCGCCAATGCTTGTTACTATGCAGCAATTAACAGCAGCAATGGATAATTCTATAGCTAATCTTTTATCCAAACTGCCAGCATTTCCCAGAAAGCGTGATTGCTCAGTTTTAAATACAGAGAATGAGCAAGTTGGCGCTGATGATAATTTATCTGTTATACCCTCACATCAATCTGAATTGGCAGTGAGGGAGGGTCTGTCTGAGGGAGAAATTTCTGATTCAGGAAAAATTTCTCAGCAGGCAGAACCTGATATTGTGGCATTTAAATTTAAGCTAGAACATCTCCGCGCCCTGCTTAAGGAGGTGCTAACTACTCTTGATGATTGTGACTCTTTGGTGATTCCAGAGAAGTTGTGCAAAATGGACAAATTCTTAGAGGTCCCTGTGCACGCTGATGCTTTTCCGATACCCAAGAGGGTGGCGGACATAGTGACTAAGGAGTGGGAGAAGCCAGGTGTACCTTTTTGTTCCACCTCCTATATTTAAGAAAATGTTCCCCATTGTCGACTCCAGAAGGGACGCATGGCAAACGGTCCCTAAGGTAGAGGGGGCAGTTTCAACGTTAGCCAAGCGCACAACTATTTCTATTGAGGACAGTTGTGCTTTCAAAGATCCTATGGATAAAAAATTGGAAGGATTGCTTAAAAAGATATTTGTTCAGCAAGGTTCCCTTCTTCAACCAATTTCGTGCATTATTCCTGTCACCACGGCGGCGTCTTTTTGGTTCGAGGAACTAGAAAATTTGCTCCAAAAGGAGACTCCATATGATGAAGTCATGGACAGAATTCACGCACTAAAGTTGGCTAATTCCTTTATTTTGGATGCCGCTTTTCAATTGGCAAAATTAGCGGCGAAAAATTCAGGTTTTGCAATAGTGGCGCGCAGGGTGCTTTGGCTAAAATCTTGGTCGGCGGATGTGTCGTCCAAAACAAAATTGCTTAATATTCCTTTCAAAGGTAAGACCCTTTTTGGGCCAGAATTGAAGGAGATTATTTCAGACATCACTGGGGGAAAGGGCCATGCCCTCCCACAGGATAGGCCTTTCAAGGCTAAGAACAAGTCTAATTTTCGTTCTTTTCGCAATTTCAGGAACGGACCGGCTCCTAACTCTGCAGCCTCTAGACGAGAGGGTAACCCTTCCCAGCCTAAACCAGCATGGAAACCATTGCAAGGCTGGAACAAGGGTAAACAGGCCAAGAAGCCTGCTGCTGCTACCAAGACAGCATGAAGGGGTAGCCCCCGATCCGGGACCGGATCTAGTAGGGGGCAGACTTTTTCTCTTTGCTCAGGCTTGGGCAAGAGATGTTCCAGATCCCTGGGCACTAGAAATAGTCTCTCAGGGGTATCTTCTAGAGTTCAACGAACTTCCTCCAAGGGGAAGGTTCCACATGTCTCGCTTATCTTCAGACCAGATAAAGAGACAGGCATTCTTACATTGCGTAGGAGACCTATTAAAGATGGGAGTGATACACCCAGTTCCAACAGCGGAACAAGGTCTGGGTTTTTAATTAAACCTGTTTGTAGTTCCCAAAAAAGAGGGAACTTTCAGACCAATTCTGGATTTAAAAATTATAAACAAATTCCTCAGAGTTCCATCATTCAAAATGGAAACCATTCGGACGATTTTACCAACAATCCAGGATGGTCAATATATGACTACCGTGGACCTTAAGGATGCGTACCTGCATATTCCTACCCACAAAGATCATCATCAGTTCCTGAGGTTTGCCTTTCTGGACAAACAAGGGTTCCTTTTCTGGGAACAATAATAGATTCTGTAGAAATGAAGATTTTTCTGACAGAGGTCAGAAAGTTAAAGCTTCTAAACGCTTGTCGAGTTCTTAAATCTATTCCTCAGCCTTCCATAGCTCAGCAATGGACGTGGTTCCTTTTGCTCGAATTCATCTAAGACCATTGCAACTGTGCATGCTCAAACAATGGAATGGGGATTATGCAGACTTGTCTCCCCAGATTCAAGTAGACCAGGTAACCAGAGACTCACTCCGCTGGTGGTTGACTCAGGATCACCTGTCTCGGGGAATGCGTTTCCGCAGACCAGAGTGGGTCATTGTCACGATTGACGCCAGTCTCTTAGGCTGGGGCGTGGTCTGGGACTCCCTGAAAGCTCAGGGTCTATGGTCTCGGGAAGAGTCCCTTCTCCCGATAAACATTTTGGAACTGAGAGCGATATTCAATGCGCTCCTGGCTTGGCCTCAACTAGCGAAGGCTAGATTCATAAGATTTCAGTCGGACAACATGACGACTGTAGCGTACATCAATCATCAGGGGGAACAAAGAGTTCCTTGGTGATGAGAGAGGTATCCAAGATTATCAAATGGGCGGAGGATCACTCCTGCCATCTATCTGCAATTCACATCCCAGGAGTAGACAACTGGGAGGCGGATTATTTGAGTTGTCAGACTTTCCATCCGGGGGAGTGGGAACTCCATCCGGAGGTCTTTGCCCAGTTAACTCAACTATGGGGCATTCCAGATATGGATCTGATGGCGTCTCTTCAGAACTCCAAGGTTTCTCGCTACGGGTCCAGATCCAGGGATCCCAAGGCGACGCTAGTGGATGCATTGGTGGCGCCTTGGTCGTTCAATCTAGCTTATGTGTTTCCACCGTTCCCTCTCCTTCCCAGGCTTGTAGCCAGGATCAAACAGGAGAAGGCCTAGGTGATTCTAATAGCTCCTGCATGGCCACGCAGGACTTGGTATGCAGACCTGGTGAATATGTCATCGGCTCCACCATGGAAGCTACCTTTGAGACAGGATCTTCTAGTACAAGGTCCATTCGAACATCCAAATCTAGTCTCTCTGCAACTGACTGCTTGGAAATTGAACGCTTGATTCTATCTAAGCGTGGGTTTTCAGATTCAGTTATAGATACTCTGGTTCAAGCCAGAAAACCTGTGACTAGGAAAATTTACCATAAGATATGGCAAAAATATATCCGTTAGTGCGAATCCAAGGGATTCTCTTGGAGTAAAATTAAAATTCCTAGGATACTTTCTTTTCTCCAAGAGGGTTTGGATAAAGGTTTGTCAGCTAGTTCTCTAAAAGGACAGATATCTGCTCTGTCTGTTTTGTTGCACAAACGTCTGGCAGCCGTGCCAGATGTACAGGCGTTTGTATAGGCGTTAGTCTGTATCAAGCCTGTCTACAGACCCATGACTCCTCCATGGAGTCTAAACTTAGTTCTTTCAGTTCTTCAAGGGGTTTCCGTTTGAACCCTTACATTCCATAGATATTAAGTTACTATCTTGGAAAGTTCTGTTTTTGGTTGCTATTTCTTCTGCTAGAAGAGTTTCTGAATTGTCTGCTTTGCAGTGTACTTCTCCCTATCTGGTATTCCATACAGATAAGGTAGTTTTACGAACCAAGCCTGGTTTTCTTCCAAAAGTGGTTTCCAACAGGAATATTAACCAGGAAATAGTTGTTCCTTCTCTGTGTCCGAATCCAGTTTCAAAGAAGGAACGTTTGTTACATAACCTAGATGTGGTCCGTGCTTTAAAATTCTATTTGGAAGCAACAAAGGATTTCAGACAGACATCATCCTTGTTTGTCGTTTATTCTGGTAAGAGGAGAGGGCAGAAAGCTACTGCTACCTCTCTTTCCTTTTGGCTGAAAAGCATCATCCGATTGGCTTATGATACTGCCGGACGGCAGCCTCCTGAACGAATTTCAGCTCACTCTACTAGAGCTGTGGCTTCCACATGGGCTTTCAAGAACGAGGCTTCTGTTGATCAGATCTGTAAGGCAGCGACTTGGTCTTCTCTGCATACTTTTGCCAAATTTTACAAATTCGATACTTATGCTTCTTCGGAGGCAGTTTTTGGGAGAAAGGTTTTGCAAGCTGTGGTGCCTTCCGTTTAGGTTACCTGACTTGTTCCCTCCCTTCATCCATGTCCTAAAGCTTTGGTATTGGTTCCCACAAGTAAGGATGAAGCCGTGGACCGGACACACCAATGTAGGAGAAAACAGAATTTATGTTTACCTGATAAATTTCTTTCTCCTACGGTGTGTCCGGTCCACGGCCCGCCCTGGCTTTTAGTCAGGTTTAAAATTTTTATTCTGTACACTACAGTCACCACGGGACCCTATAGTTTCTCCTTTTTCTCCTAAAAGCTGTGGTGCCTTCCGTTTAGGTTACCTGACTTGTTCCCTCCCTTCATCCATGTCCTAAAGCTATGGTATTGGTTCCCACAAGTAAGGATGAAGCCGTGGACCGGACACACCAATGTAGGAGAAAACAGAATTTATGTTTACCTGATAAATTTCTTGCTCCTACGGTGTGTCTGGTCCACGGCCCGCCCTGGCTTTTAGTCAGGTTTAAAATTTTTATTCTGTACACTACAGTCACTACGAGACCCTATAGTTTCTCCTTTTTCTCCTAACCGTCGGTCGAATGACTGGGGGGCGGAGCCAGAGGGGGGGCTATATGGACAGCTTTTGCTGTGTGCTCTCTTTGCCATTTCCTGTAGGGGAAGAGAATATCCCACAAGTAAGGATGATGCCGTGGACCGGACACACCGTAGGAGAAAGAAATTTATCAGGTAAACATAAATTCTGTTTTCTTCTGTTATGTGTGATCAGTCCACGGGTCATCATTACTTCTGGGATATAACTCCTCCCCAACAGGAAATGCAAGAGGATTCACCCAGCAGAGCTGCATATAGCTCCTCCCCTCTACGTCACTCCCAGTCATTCTCTTGCACCCAACGACTAGATAGGATGTGTGAGAGGACTATGGTGATTATACTTAGTTTTATAACTTCAATCAAAAGTTTGTTATTTTACAATAGCACCGGAGCGTGTTATTGCCTCTCTGGCAGAGTTTGAAGAAGAATCTACCAGAGTTTTTACTATGATTTTAACCGGAGTAGTTAAGATCATATTGCTGTTTCCCGGCCATCTGAGGGAGGTAAAAGCTTCAGATCAGGGGACAGCGGGCAGATGAATCTGCATTGAGGTATGTAGCAGTTTTTATTTTCTGAATGGAATTGATGAGAAAATCCTGCCATACCGTTATAATGACATGTATGTATACTCTACACTTCAGTATTCTGGGGATGGTATTTCACCGGAATTACTCTGTTAAAAGTACATTAAACCTTTTAATAGGTATTTATCATGTTAAACGTTTTTGCTGGAATGTAGAATCGTTTGCATTTTCTGAGGTACTGAGTGAATAAATATTTGGGCATTATTTTTCCACTTGGCAGTTGCTTGTTTTAATTGTGACAGTTTCGTTTCTCTCTCACTGCTGTGTGTGAGGGGGAGGGGCCGTTTTTGGCGCTCTTTGCTACGCATCAAAAATTTCCAGTCAGTTACTCTTGTATTTCCTGCATGATCCGGTTCATCTCTAACAGAACTCAGGGGTCTTCAAACTTCTTTGGAGGGAGGTAGATTCTCTCAGCAGAGCTGTGAGACTTATATATTGACTGTGATTAAAAACGTTGCTCTGTAATTTTTATGTTTAAAATTTAATTATTGTTACTTTACTAATGGGAACAAACCTTTGCTAAAAGTTGTGTTGTTTTTAAGGATTGATGCCATAACTGTCTTTCAGTTCATTATTTCAACTGTCATTTAATCGTTTAGTGCTTCTTTGAGGCACAGTACGTTTTTGTTAAATAAGATTGTAACCAAGTTGCAAGTTTATTGCTAGTGTGTTAAACATGTCTGATTCAGAGGAAGATACCTGTGTCATTTGTTCCAATGCCAAGGTGGAGCCCAATAGAAATTTATGTACTAACTGTATTGATGCTACTTTAAATAAAAGCCAATCTGTACAAATTGAACAAATTTCACCAAATAGCGAGGGGAGAGTTATGCCGACTAACTCGCCTCACGTGTCAGTACCTGCATCTCCCGCCCGGGAGGTGCGTGATATTATGGCGCCTAGTACATCTGGGCGGCCATTACAGATAACATTACAAGATATGGCTACTGTTATGACTGAAGTTTTGGCTAAATTACCAGAACTAAGAGGCAAGCGTGATCACTCTGGGGTGAGAACAGAGTGCGCTGATAATACTAGGGCCATGTCTGATACTGCGTCACAGCTTGCAGAACATGAGGACGGAGAGCTTCATTCTGTGGGTGACGGTTCTGATCCAAACAGATTGGATTCAGATATTTCAAATTTTAAATTTAAATTGGAAAACCTCCGTGTATTACTAGGGGAGGTTTTAGCGGCTCTTAATGATTGTAACACTGTTGCAATACCAGAGAAATTGTGTAGGTTGGATAAATACTTTGCGGTACCGGCGAGTACTGACGTTTTTCCTATACCTAAGAGACTAACTGAAATTGTTACTAAGGAGTGGGATAGACCCGGTGTGCCGTTCTCACCCCCTCCAATATTTAGAAAGATGTTTCCAATAGACGCCACCACACGGGACTTATGGCAAACGGTCCCTAAGGTGGAGGGAGCAGTTTCTACTTTAGCTAAGCGTACCACTATCCCGGTGGAGGATAGCTGTGCTTTTTCAGATCCAATGGATAAAAAATTAGAGGGTTACCTTAAGAAAATGTTTGTTCAACAAGGTTTTATATTGCAACCCCTTGCATGCATCGCGCCGATTACGGCTGCGGCAGCATTTTGGATTGAGTCTCTGGAAGAGAACCTTAGTTCAGCTACGCTGGACGACATTACGGACAGGCTTAGAGTCCTTAAACTAGCTAATTCATTCATTTCGGAGGCCGTAGTACATTTAACCAAACTTACGGCTAAGAACTCAGGATTCGCCATTCAGGCACGTAGGGCGCTGTGGCTAAAATCCTGGTCAGCTGATGTAACTTCTAAGTCCAAATTACTTAATATACCTTTCAAGGGGCAAACTTTATTTGGGCCCGGTTTGAAAGAAATTATCGCTGACATTACAGGAGGTAAGGGCCACGCCCTGCCTCAAGACAAAGCCAAAGCTAAGGCTAGACAGTCTAATTTTCGTCCCTTTCGGAATTTCAAAGCAGGAGCAGCATCAACTTCCACTGCACCAAAACAGGAAGGAGCTGTTGCTCGTTACAGACAAGGCTGGAAACCTAACCAGTCCTGGAACAAGGGCAAGCAGGCCAGGAAACCTGCTGCTGCCCCAAAGACAGCATGAACCGAGGGCCCCCGATCCGGGACCGGATCTAGTGGGGGGCAGACTCTCTCTCTTCGCCCAGGCTTGGGCAAGAGATGTTCAGGATCCCTGGGCGCTAGAGATCATATCTCAGGGATACCTTCTAGACTTCAAATTCTCTCCCCCAAGAGGGAGATTTCATCTGTCAAGGTTGTCAACAAACCAGATAAAGAAAGAAGCGTTTCTACGCTGTGTACAAGATCTGTTATTAATGGGAGTGATCCATCCGGTTCCGCGGTCGGAACAAGGACAAGGGTTTTACTCAAACCTGTTTGTGGTTCCCAAAAAAGAGGGAACTTTCAGGCCAATCTTGGATTTAAAGATCCTAAACAAATTCCTAAGAGTTCCATCGTTCAAAATGGAAACTATTCGGACAATCTTACCCATGATCCAAAAGGGTCAGTACATGACCACAGTGGATTTAAAGGATGCTTACCTTCACATACCGATTCACAAAGATCATTACCGGTATCTAAGGTTTGCCTTCTTAGACAGGCATTACCAGTTTGTAGCTCTTCCATTCGGATTGGCTACGGCTCCAAGAATCTTCACAAAGGTTCTGGGTGCCCTTCTGGCGGTACTAAGACCGCGAGGAATTTCGGTAGCTCCGTACCTAGACGACATTCTGATACAAGCTTCAAGCTTTCAAACTGCCAAGTCTCATACAGAGTTAGTTCTGGCATTTCTAAGGTCGCATGGATGGAAAGTGAACGAAAAGAAGAGTTCTCTTTTTCCTCTCACAAGAGTTCCATTCTTGGGGACTCTTATAGATTCTGTAGAAATGAAGATTTATCTGACAGAAGACAGATTAACAAAGCTTCTAAATGCATGCCGTGTCCTTCATTCCATTCAACTCCCGTCAGTAGCTCAATGCATGGAGGTGATCGGCTTAATGGTAGCAGCAATGGACATAGTTCCCTTTGCACGTCTACATCTCAGACCGCTGCAATTGTGCATGCTGAGTCAGTGGAATGGGGATTACTCAGACTTGTCCCCTACTCTGAATCTGGATCAAGAGACCAGAAACTCTCTTCTATGGTGGCTTTCTCGGCCACATCTGTCCAGGGGGATGCCATTCAGCAGGCCGGACTGGACAATTGTAACAACAGACGCCAGCCTACTAGGTTGGGGCGCTGTCTGGAATTCTCTGAAGGCTCAGGGACAATGGAATCAGGAGGAAAGTCTCCTGCCAATAAACATTCTGGAATTGAGAGCAGTTCTCCATGCCCTTCTGGCTTGGCCCCAGTTAAAAACTCGGGGGTTCATCAGGTTTCAGTCGGACAACATCACGACTGTAGCTTACATCAACCATCAAGGAGGGACAAGAAGCTCCCTAGCAATGATGGAAGTATCAAAGATAATTCGCTGGGCAGAGTCTCACTCTTGCCACCTGTCAGCAATCCACATCCCGGGAGTGGAGAACTGGGAGGCGGATTTCTTGAGTCGCCAGACTTTTCATCCGGGGGAGTGGGAACTTCATCCGGAGGTCTTTGCCCAAATACTTCGACGTTGGGGCAAACCAGAGATAGATCTCATGGCGTCTCGCCAGAACGCCAAACTTCCTCGCTACGGGTCCAGATCCAGGGATCCGGGAGCGGTTCTGATAGATGCTTTGACAGCACCTTGGAACTTCGGGATGGCTTATGTGTTTCCACCCTTCCCACTGCTTCCTCGATTGATTACCAAAATCAAACAGGAGAGAGCATCAGTGATTCTAATAGCGCCTGCATGGCCGCGCAGGACTTGGTATGCAGATCTAGTGGACATGTCATCCTGTCCGCCTTGGTCTCTACCTCTAAGACAGGACCTTCTGATACAGGGTCCATTCAAACATCAAAATCTAACTTCTCTGAAGCTGACTGCTTGGAAATTGAACGCTTGATTTTATCAAAACGTGGTTTTTCTGAGTCGGTTATTGATACCCTGATACAGGCTAGGAAGCCTGTTACCAGAAGGATTTACCATAAGATATGGCGTAAATACCTATACTGGTGCGAATCCAAAGGTTACTCCTGGAGTAAGGTTAGGATTCCTAGGATATTGTCCTTTCTACAAGAAGGTTTAGAAAAGGGTTTATCGGCTAGCTCATTAAAGGGACAGATCTCAGCTCTGTCCATCTTGTTACACAGGCGTCTGTCAGAAAATCCAGACGTCCAGGCTTTTTGTCAGGCTTTAGCTAGGATCAAGCCTGTGTTTAAAACTGTTGCTCCGCCATGGAGTTTAAACTTAGTTCTTAACGTTTTACAGGGTGTTCCGTTTGAACCCCTTCATTCCATTGATATAAAATTGTTATCTTGGAAAGTTCTGTTTTTAATGGCTATTTCCTCGGCTCGAAGAGTCTCTGAGTTATCAGCCTTACATTGTGATTCTCCTTATCTGATTTTTCACTCAGACAAGGTAGTTCTGCGTACTAAACCTGGGTTCTTACCTAAGGTAGTCACTAACAGGAATATCAATCAAGAGATTGTTGTTCCATCCTTGTGTCCAAATCCTTCTTCAAAGAAGGAACGTCTTCTACACAATCTGGATGTAGTTCGTGCCCTCAAGTTCTACTTGCAGGCAACTAAGGATTTTCGACAAACGTCTTCCCTGTTTGTCGTGTACTCTGGTCAGAGGAGAGGTCATAAGGCTTCGGCTACCTCTCTCTCCTTCTGGCTTCGTAGCATAATTCGTTTAGCCTATGAGACTGCTGGACAGCAGCCTCCTGAAAGAATTACAGCTCATTCTACTAGAGCTGTGGCTTCCACTTGGGCCTTTAAGAATGAGGCCTCTGTTGAACAGATTTGCAAGGCTGCAACTTGGTCTTCGCTTCATACTTTTTCCAAATTTTACAAATTTGACACTTTTGCTTCTTCGGAGGCTATTTTTGGGAGAAAGGTTCTTCAGGCAGTGGTTCCTTCTGTATAATGAGCCTGCCTATCCCTCCCGTCATCCGTGTACTTTTGCTTTGGTATTGGTATCCCAGAAGTAATGATGACCCGTGGACTGATCACACATAACAGAAGAAAACATAATTTATGCTTACCTGATAAATTCCTTTCTTCTGTTGTGTGATCAGTCCACGGCCCGCCCTGTTTTAAGGCAGGTAAATATCTTTTAAATTATACTCCAGTCACCACTTCACCCTTGGTTTCTCCTTTCTCGTTGATTCTTGGTCGAATGACTGGGAGTGACGTAGAGGGGAGGAGCTATATGCAGCTCTGCTGGGTGAATCCTCTTGCATTTCCTGTTGGGGAGGAGTTATATCCCAGAAGTAATGATGACCCGTGGACTGATCACACAACAGAAGAAAGGAATTTATCAGGTAAGCATAAATTATGTTTTTTTTTTTTTTTTATACAATGTATCTCCACTGATGAAGACTCTAGGGTGCCACTGGCATAGTACAAGGGTAGCAAGTAATTGGTGGTCGGTGTTAATGCATAGTATTTTATACAGTTCTGTGCTTTATTACACTGTTATTTTAGAAAAGCTCTATACATTAGATCTTGTTTTATGATTCAGATGAATATGCATGTTCTTTTAGTGTTCTATTTCTAATGATAATCACTGTTAAATTATTCACAGAACACTTTGTTTCCCATTTTAGAAATGAAGACCTTAAGCAAATGTTGGAAAGCAACAAAGACTCTGCCAAGCTGGATGCAATGAA
Organism: Bombina bombina; assembly: GCF_027579735.1. Taxonomy (NCBI): domain Eukaryota; kingdom Metazoa; phylum Chordata; class Amphibia; order Anura; family Bombinatoridae; genus Bombina; species Bombina bombina. The sequence goes on from NC_069500.1 coordinate 181,523,853, forward strand.
AAGGATTATAGGGGTATGACCTTTTGTATTTTTATTTTCTAGGTACAACTGTTTTAATCTGTTCTTAATAAACTCTTGCTTTTTGGTCATAAAAGATTAAGGGCTAGATTACAAGTTGACCGCAAGTTGGTATTACAAGTGAAGTGCAATGCGAATGCAACCTCGTGTTCGCGTTGCACGGAAGCATTGCGCTCACGAGAGCTTGCTTCCATCGGCTCCAATGGGAGCCTCATTCTTATGCCGTGAGACATGGCATGAAAACTAGCGCAGGGAAGGGGGTGAGTCGCGCATCGATAGTCGGCAAATATAAATATATATGTATATGATTTTATATATATATTTGTCTGTTAATGTGTATATACACATGTTAACACATAAATATATATGTATATAAGCACATACATGTATATTTACAGGGAACACACAGTTCCCATAGACCGCAATGTAAAGGCACTTTTCAGTGCCGTTTTTTCTCTAACACCCTACACCTGCCGAATTCAGCCCCTTATAAATGCTTTATGCAGTTACTTTATTAAAAATTAAGATACAACTATTCTTATTTGTTAATAAAGATTACTACACTGTATTTTGGGGGACATTTAAAAATGAACTAGTGGTCTGACCTCTGGTTAATTTTCTGAGTGCTAATTGCTACTGCAAGGTCGTGGTAGCCATAACCAGCCACTTGTAATGGCTGGATTATTTATAGCACGCCCGTAAAAGGGTGAATTTATCAGTTTACAAGTGCGCAGTAAATTAGTGCTCCACTTGTAATCTAGCCCTAAGAACATTAGCACAGCTGATTTGTCATGGGTGCTTACTGTAAACCAAAACCTAAAGCATTTAGATTAGTGTTTTTTCCAGAACCTGTTTAATAGGCACTCTACCCGGGTAAAATTTAAAGGGACACTGAACCTAAATGTTTTCTTTCATGATTCAGATAGATCATGCAATTTTAAGCAACTTTCTAATTTACTCCTATTATCAATTTTTCTTCGTTCAGAACTCTGGACAGCACTTTTTTATCGGTGGATTAATTTATTCACCAATCAGCAAGAACAACCCAGGTTGTTCACCAAAAATGGGCCAGCATCTAAACTTACATTCTTGCATTTCAAATAAAGATACCAAGAGAATGAAGAAAATTTGATAATAGGAGTAAATTAGAAAGTTGCTTAAGATTGCATGCTATATCTGAATCGCAAAAGAAAAAATTTGGGTTCAGTGTCCCTTTAATACAAAATTAAGTGAAAATGAAGACAATATTTTTTTCTTTGTTTGTAGCACACATTATCATTAAATTATGCAATTAGTGCTTTGGATAACTTAAGTAACATTTATAAATGCAGAAAATGTTACAATACTTTAAAGTATTACACTGCTCCCACTCAGCTACTTCATAATGCCACCAGGTGGCAAACTTTTCTTTGAGAACGCAGGGTTTATACGCTCAAGGGGCTGTCTTAGCTTCTAATAAAAGCACAATGCCCTACATGTTTTATATTTACTGAAAAGCTGTCTGCAAAATGAGCTCTCTCCGCTTTATTGAAAATTACTCCAGATTTAAAGGCAGCTAAAATGTATGTGAAAGGGATAGTTTACACCTTGGCCATCTTAAAGTCTTATCTTAGATAAGCTGCAAATAGCACCCTTTCTATATCATATTTTAAAATGAAAAGTGTTTCTGGCTGCCAAGCTCCACCCACTGATTACATCACAATCTGTTTTCTGTGTACATGCAAAAAATTCAGATGCTCTAGTTAATTAGAGCATGTAATCTTAAAACTAGCTACCCTATCACACTATGTGTTTAAGCATCGCAAAGATTTTAAACCCATAGTTTAAGTACTGCTCGGAAACCCACAAAGAACTGCTGTTCCTGAGTGGAAACGTATGCTGACCTAATCAGTAGCCGTTTTCTTTGTGGGGCTTAAACACATAGCATTAAAGGGTGGCTAGTTTTAAAAATATTATGCTCTAACAAATTAGAGGATGCATTTTTATTTTGCTTTCATGGCCCTTTAAGTGCTCCAAATTGTGTTTTCTGTGTATAAGCAATAATGAGTGCTGTGGTACGTCTGGCAATTTGTTTGCTGTGATTGGACGCTTCTTCTATAGGTCACCCACCTGTGTCAACTAATTTAGATTAATGATTGACACACTTGAATAAAAGGTTTAAGGGTGTGCTGCTGCTGCCTGTGCTATATTTACAGGGAATGCTTTTCACAATCAAGAGTGGAATTTTGGAGAAACAGAGAAATGTTGTTTGTTGTACTTTTTTTATTATTATTAATACGATTTTGACTTTAACATGTTTTGACTTTTCTGTGCCCTATATACTGTACTTTTTTTTTTTTCCTTCAAATAATCCGAAACTGACAGATAGAAGGGTATTGGTTACATTTCCCATGTAGGATGTGCTTCCTAATTCCAATACCAATATTAGGTTTCAATTTTTTTGTATTTTGTTTTTTTTTGGACAGTCATGACCAATGGGTTAAAAGGATAGGAAATCCCAACATTTTCTTCTTTTCATAATTTGGATAGAACATACAATTTTAAACAACTTTCCAATTTACTTGTGTTATCAAATTTGCTTTATTCTGTTATCCTTTCTGAAGGAGCATCATTGCACTACTGGCAGTTAGCTGAACACATCTAGTTAGCCAATCCAAAGAGACAAATGTGTGCAGGCACCAATCAGCAGCTAGCTTCAACAAGCAGATTTGAAAATAGAAGTGAATTTAAAAGTGTCTTAAAATGACACGTTCTATCTGAATACTGCAATTATTTAATTTTGACTTTTCTTTACCTGTTAAGTGTATATAATGTGAATACATTGTATTTATTTATTTATTTTTAAAAGTTTTTTTATTGAGGTTATATGCAATGACAGCAGATATGCAATAAGCACTTACATTAGTATGAAAAATACAAAGTCGTGATTGCACTATAATATACATGAAAAGATGAACTAATGCATGAAAACAATACGTTGAACAACATACACAGCTCCACCAATATAACATAGATCAGCATTTACATTAAACAACATATGAACCTACTCCAGCTATGTGTATACTTATATGAAACCTCATTTTCCTCTTTTGGAGAAATAAGAATAAAATGAACCCTCTCAAAACACATGACATCTCTTTTGGGCCATAGAAAATATAGGACTCTAGTGAGATGAAATTAGAAACTGAAACTTAAATCTTATAGGGCCAATTTTAGGCCCTTGTAACTGTAATTACACATATATTTAGGTAAACCAGATAGGGTGGGGACTAGTAATATCTACAAGAGTGAAACACATATATATGCATAGAATTTTGGGGTTTAGGGATGAGATCTGTGTCTCTTAGCTTAGCGAAAAAGTACATACCTGTTGAATTAAGCCACAAGTCTCTAAGAACCAGGTGGAGCTACTTATATCAATATATGCGGCATGCTGAGGGAGTCTAAAAGATAAGCGCTTAGCATATAACGTGCCTAAAGATAATTATGATACGTAATGATTTAAGGGGACATATTTTAAACTGGGATTAAGCAAAACAAAGCTAAGATCAATTTTTCAGGTATAAGTCTTGTGGAGGGGGGCTATACCAAAGTAATGGAGATTCTCCGTAGGATTTGTATGAATCTAGTGCGATCCAGTATGAAATATTGTTAAAGCACAATATTTAAAGGGGCAGAAGCACCTTGTCAAAAATATCTCACATGTCTCAGACAGAGAATAAAATAGATTAGATAAGTACTGTATAGTATAACTAATTTCCATTGGTCTAATACCAAACTTAACAGCCCTTTTGAGACAATATCTAAATGTGTATCATAATTACCCCTACGAAGTCATTATAAACATATTGGTTGTAGTACAGATACATAGAGTGAGTAGCAAATCACAAATAGTGCACAATAACCACTGTGTATCCTATTCCCCAGCAAACAAATAAAGCCCCACACAATGTTCACTTGAATCTGCAAGACTGTATATAGTAGCAATAACAGGTAAATATAAATAGGTGTAGCTGATCACTAATTGCAACTCACAAAACATAACCCAAGAAATTGGTGGGTTAAACTCTGTCCATTATAAAGGAGGGGGACATCTTCAATAGATATAGGACATATAAAGAGAAAAACGTAGCAGTCAAATATCCCTTATAACAGACCACCCGTTGTCAACATAAAGTTACCCCACTCCAGCTTTATCCAGCAGGAACCTGCATCCTGCTCTAGGAAAGAAGTTCAGTCCGTTGAACCAGAGGAGGTAGAATAAGAGTGATGCGATAATGGCAAGACCCCTCACATCTCCGTATGGGTCACCAGCGGCATTATGGCCCTGCAGCGGTGTCTGTGTCATGCGTATTGGGATATATTGCATGGCGACTTGCCGATCCGTTATTTCAACACTCCTATCCCATAGATGTTTAATGGCCAGCTCCCCAGCGTCAGTCTCCCCGCATGGGGATATGCCAATATAGGTCACCTTGGTATATTCAGAGGCCTGTCCCTGTGTTGCCACATATATCGGTTCTTCCAGGGATGATAACCCAGGCTCCGGGTATTGTATAGCTTCAGAACGGGTGGGCTGCAGCGTGCAACTCAAAGCCTGAACCACAGCCGTTTCAAAGTCCGTACAGATGAGCTAGACTGCCTGCCAAAAATCCTCCATGGCGAGGAATACAGTAGCCCCATGCGGAAGATCCTTGTTTGCAACAGTTAGGGTATCGCTGGCTGTGACGTTCCGGTGGAGCTCTAAACGATCAACTGGTAAGGTCAATTCTCTCTGCAGAGCCGTTGCGCATCTACCTTGATAAATCCAGAAGGGCTGGGTATGGACCTGTTTCGGAGCACAATTCTCGGTGTGAGCCGTTAAGGTCTGAGGAGCCGCAGCGGGCTCTTGTACAATCTTCAAATACCGCTCTTTTCTTGGTATTTGAGGAACGGCAAACACAGAATCCTTAGTTATCAATCGGGGATATCAAAGTGCTCAAGGGTCTCGTACCTCCCGGAACCTCTCTCAGACAGACGAGACTCGCAACAGGCCCCCATAGGTAGGGATTCCTCATCGTCTTGTTTGTTGCACGGGGTCCCCACCTCAAAGGCTAGATATAACTGCTGCTTAAATCGCTGCAACTGCTCATCAACCACCATTGTTAGCCTCTGCTCCCATATAGTAAAACGGTCACTGTCCGAGACAAAATTTCCGTCATGTAAGACTTTTCCCCAGGGCATGGTTTACCTCCGTGTGATATTAAGCCCAGCTGGGCTGAACTGCCGTGGAAGAAAAATATACAAATCTGTTCCTCAGATGTTAAAGTACTCAATATCACTCAGGATAACTGTAGATTTTACGTTAGGTAATAAACAGCGGATTAGATTGCACTAAATCACAGCCCCTGTTGAAAGCAGCCATCTTGGTCGTTGGTCGGACACGCCCCCCCATTGATTTATTATCTTTGGAAGGTGTTTTTCAATTGAAAATATGTTTCCTAGTGTTCTTTTTATTATATTAGTAAAATTATTTTTTTGGCTATAAATGAGGCAAAACAAATGAAGTCTTCTATCACTACAAAGACTGTGTAGATATTTAAATAAAAACAAACATTTATAGGTTGATTTTAAAAAGGTGAAATGTTATGATATTTTGTAAATGAGACTATGCAGTTTTAACTAGAGTATTCTGAAGAGCCAGTTAGGTTTTATTAGTATCACATAAAACGATGTAAAAGGAAATTCATAATCTACCAAGCACTTTGGTCATCTTTATTTAGAACATAAAAGCAGCCCTAGGTGGAGTTAGCTTTTATTATTGACTGTTTGATGGTATTTTTCTGCATCTAGTTTAGTTATTTGCTAAGAGTTATGCTTTGAATTTTAGTCTTTAGGTGATGTCAGCTATAAACTGTGGTTTAATCCTACATTGACTTGACTACTAACTCCTGCATAATTATTGAAATGTTTATATTTTCCTAAGTTCTTTTCAACTTTAAAAAAAAATATATTTAAAGGTACATTGTCATGACTGAAGTCACCAGTCTCTGCTGAACAGATTTTATTATGGCTTTTGTGTGAAGTATAATATGATGCTGCAGCTCTTTATGAAATTAAAGCTAGATTAAATTAGTTTGACACCAAAGATTTGCCTCTGTGTACCACAGGGAAATAATGGTGCAGTAGTAAAGTACTCTAAGGCAGGACTTGACAAACCCAGGAGTCAGGGAGTCACTGGCTCCTAGAATTTTACCCCGGGTCCTAACTTTTTGGGTTATTATTCATATATCTATATTTACATACCACTGTTTTGACTCCTTAATATTCTTACTGGCTCCTAAATTTTAACAGATTTGCCGACCCCTTCTCTAAGGCATTTGGTCATGTTACTATAATAAATGTTAGAGTATTATTATTATTGGCCTGTTACTTGCATATAACTTTGTGTTTAACACTTGTTAAGGGATTTAACATGTAGCTAAAGTCAGCTTGAGTTCATTGCACTATTGGGAGCTAGCTGAAACATCCAGTGAGCCAATTTCAAGAGATGTCTATAGCCAGCAATTACGAGCTAGCTCCCAGTAGAACATTGCTGCTGCTGTGGATATGTACAACAAAGAATATGACGAGAACACAGTAAGTTTTATTAAGCAAGTGAATTTAAAAGTTCCTTAACGACCAGCGCCGTACCCTGTACAACGCTGCAGTCCTGGGCTTCTCTCTTCCGCGATCTTGCGCTATTTCTGCATGCCCCACGAGTGGGGCACTGCAGAAATAGAGTTGCAGAGTTACTGATGCAGAGAGAGCCACAACTTTCTATTAAACTCTCATAATTCAGATAGAGCATGCACGTTTAAACAACTTTCCAGTTTACTTCTGTTATCTTATTTGCTTTGTTCTTTTGATATCCTTTATTTTAAAAGCATAACTAGGTAGCCTCAGGAGCAACAATGTACTACTAGATTGCTGATTGGTGGTTTTACATATATGCCTGTTGTCATTGGCTCAAGTGACCTGATGTGTACAGCTAGCTCCCAGTAATGTATTACTGTTTCTTATACATAGGATGACAAGAGAATGAAGCAAATTGAATAATAGAGGCAAAGTTGTTTAAAATTGTATTCTCTATCTAAATCATGAAAGAAAACAATTGTGTTTCATGTCCATAAAGTCAGCTCCAGAGCAGCATTACACTATTAGGTGCTAGCTGAAAACATCTGGTGAGCCAGTGACAAGAGGCATATGGGCAGCCACCAATAACCAACTAGGTTCCACTTAGTACATTGCTGCTCTTGAGCCTACCTAGGTACACTTTTCAACAAGGGACACCAAAAAAAAAAAAAAGTACATTTGGTAATAGGAAATAGAATTAATAGACAATGACTTTGAAAAGTATCTTAAAATGTCATGCTCTATTTAAACTATTAAAGTTGAATTTTAAATTTCATGTCCCTTTAAAGTCTGTTCTGGAGATCCTGAGATGTAGCGGCCTGTGTCCAGCTCAGGAACAGGGGTGTAATGCTGCTCCTGAGCAGACCAACCTGTTCAACTTCATTCCACTTTAAGTATTCCATAGCCCTGCCCCCTCCTCTCCTTAGCTCCTTTGCAATTAATTAGAGCCACATAATAGGGATTGTTAAATACTGTAGCACATTAGGAAATTGAACTGTTGTACTATTATGTCACTTTTAAGGGACATGGAAGTCAGAATTAAAATGCCTAGATATAGGCAGAATGTGCAAGTTTTAAACCCTTTCCTGTTTACTTATATTTTAAAATGTAGCTCTTTTCTTCTGTTAAGTGTGATCAGTCCACGGGTCATCATTACTTCTGGGATATTAACTGCTCCCCTACAGGAAGTGCAAGAGGATTCACCCAGCAGAGCTGCATATAGCTCCTCCCCTCTACGTCACTCCCAGTCATTCTCTTGCACCCAGCAACTAGATAGGTCGTGTGAGAGGACTATGGTGATTATACTTAGTTTTATATCTTCAATCAAAAGTTTGTTATTTTAAAATAGCACCGGAGTGTGTTATTACCTCTCTGGCAGAGTTTGAGGAAGAATCTACCAGAGTTTTGCTATGATTTTAGCCGGAGTAGTTAAGATCATATTGCTGTTCTCGGCCATCTGAGGAGTGAGGTAAACTTCAGATCAGGGGACAGCGGGCAGATGAATCTGCATAGAGGTATGTAGCAGTTTTTATTTTCTGACAATGGAATTGATGAGAAAATCCTGCCATACCGATATGTCATGTATGTATACTTTACACTTCAGTATTCTGGGAGAATGGTACTTCACTAGAATTACACTGTAAGAAAGACATAAAGCTGTTTAATAACTAGAGATTATGTTTAACGTTTTTGCTGGAATGTAAAATCGTTTTCATTTGCTGAGGTACTGAGTGAATAAATGTTTGGGCACCATTTTTCCACTTGGCAGTTGCTTAAATCTGTTTTTTCTGTCAGTTTCTGTTCTCCCTCACTGCTGTGTGTGTGGGGGAGGGGCGCTTTTACTATGCATCAAATATTTCAGTCAGCAACTCATTGTATTCCCTGCATGATCTGGTTCATCTCTACAGAGCTCAGGGGTCTTCAAAACTTATTTTGAGGGAGGTAATTTCTCTCAGCAGAGCTGTGAGAATTATAGTTTAACTGAAATAAAAACTTTTATTCTGTAATTTGTTTCCTGCTTTCAGAAATTGTTATCTTTGCTAATGGGATTAAACCTTTGCTAAAGTTGTGTTGTTTACAAGGATTGAGGCTATAACTGTTTCAATTTATTAATTTTTAACTGTCATAGATCTTCTGTACTTCTTAAAGGCACAGTACGTTTTAATATTATTCTATTTGAATTGTATTTCCAAGTTGCAAGTTTATTTGCTAGTGTGTTAAACATGTCTGATTCAGAAGATGATACCTGTGTCATTTGTTGCAATGCCAAAGTGGAGCCCAATAGAAATTTATGTACTAACTGTATTGATGCTACTTTAAATAAAAATCAATCTGTACAAATTGAACAAATTTCACCAAACAACGAGGGGAGAGTTATGCCGACTAACTCGCCTCACGTGTCAGTACCTACATCTCCCGCTCAGAGGGAGGTGCGTGATATTGTAGCGCCGAGTACAGCTGGGCGGCCATTACAAATCACATTACAGGATATGGCTACTGTTATGACTGAAGTTTTGGCTAAATTACCAGAACTAAAAGGTAAGCGTGATCACTCTGGGGTGAGAACAGAGTGCGCTGATAATATTAGGGCCATGTCAGACACTGCGTCACAGGTGGCAGAACATGAGGACGGAGAACTTCATTCTGTGGGTGACGGTTCTGATCCAAACAGACTGGATTCAGATATTTCAAATTTTAAATTTAAACTGGAAAACCTCCGTGTATTACTAGGGGAGGTGTTAGCGGCTCTGAATGATTGTAACACAGTTGCAATACCAGAGAAAATGTGTAGGTTGGATAAATATTTTGCGGTACCGACGAGTACTGAGGTTTTTCCTATACCTAAGAGACTTACTGAAATTGTTACTAAGGAGTGGGATAGACCCGGTGTGCCGTTCTCACCCCCTCCGATATTTAGAAAAATGTTTCCAATAGACGCCACCACAAGGGACTTATGGCAAACGGTCCCTAAGGTGGAGGGAGCAGTTTCTACTTTAGCTAAGCGTACCACTATCCCGGTGGAGGATAGCTGTGCTTTTTCAGATCCAATGGATAAAAAGTTAGAGGGTTACCTTAAGAAAATGTTTGTTCAACAAGGTTTTATATTGCAACCCCTTGCATGCATTGCGCCGATCACGGCTGCAGCGGCATTCTGGATTGAGTCTCTGGAAGAGAACATTGGTTCAGCTACTCTGGACGACATTACGGACAGGCTTAGAGTCCTTAAACTAGCTAATTCATTAATTTCGGAGGCCGTAGTACATCTTACTAAACTTACGGCGAAGAATTCAGGATTCGCCATTCAGGCACGCAGGGCGCTGTGGCTAAAATCCTGGTCAGCTGATGTTACTTCTAAGTCTAAATTGCTTAATATACCTTTCAAAGGGCAGACCTTATTCGGGCCCGGGTTGAAAGAGATTATCGCTGACATTACAGGAGGTAAAGGCCATGCCCTGCCTCAGGACAAAGCCAAAGCCAAGACTAGACAGTCTAGTTTTCGTTCCTTTCGTAATTTCAAAGCAGGAGCAGCATCAACTTCCTCTGCACCAAAACAGGAAGGAGCTGTTGCTCGCTACAGACAAGGCTGGAAACCTAACCAGTCTTGGAACAAGGGCAAGCAGACTAGGAAACCTGCTGCTGCCCCCAAAACAGCATGAATTGAGGGCCCCCGATCCGGGATCGGATCTAGTGGGGGGCAGACTTTCTCTCTTCGCCCAGGCTTGGGCAAGAGATGTTCAGGATCCCTGGGCGCTAGAGATAATATCTCAGGGATACCTTCTGGACTTCAAATACTCTCCTCCAAGAGAGAGATTTCATCTGTCAAGATTGTCAACAATCCAGACAAAGAAAGAGGCTTTTCTACGCTGCGTACAAGAGCTCTTGTTAATGGGAGTAATCCATCCAGTTCCACGATCGGAACAGGGACAGGGGTTTTACTCAAATCTGTTTGTGGTTCCCAAAAAAGAGGGAACTTTCAGACCAATCCTGGACTTAAAGATCCTAAACAAATTCACAAAGATCATTACCGGTACCTAAGGTTTGCCTTCCTAGACAGGCATTACCAGTTTGTGGCTCTTCCATTCGGATTGGCTACAGCTCCAAGAATCTTCACAAAGGTTCTGGGTGCTCTTCTGGCGGTACTAAGACCGCGGGGAATCTCGGTAGCTCCATACCTAGACGACATTCTGATACAAGCTTCAAGCTTTCAAACTGCCAAATCTCATACAGAGTTAGTGCTGGCATTTCTAAGGTCACATGGATGGAAGGTGAACGAAAAGAAAAGTTCACTCGTTCCACTCACAAGAGTTCCCTTCCTGGGGACTCTTATAGATTCTGTAGAAATGAAGATTTACCTGACAGAGGACAGGCTATCAAGACTTCAAAGTGCTTGCCGCACTCTTCATTCCATTCAACACCCGTCAGTGGCTCAATGTATGGAGGTAATCGGCTTAATGGTAGCGGCAATGGACATAGTACCCTTTGCACGCTTACACCTCAGACCACTGCAACTGTGCATGCTAGGTCAGTGGAATGGGGATTACTCAGACTTATCCCCTTCTCTGAATCTGGATCAAGAGACCAGAAATTCTCTTCTATGGTGGCTTTCTCGGCCACACCTGTCCAGGGGGATGCCATTCAGCAGACCAGACTGGACAATTGTAACAACAGACGCCAGCCTTCTAGGTTGGGGTGCCGTCTGGAATTCCCTGAAGGCTCAGGGACTATGGAGTCAGGAGGAGAGTCTCCTGCCAATAAACATTCTGGAATTGAGAGCAGTTCTCAATGCCCTCCTGGCTTGGCCCCAGTTGACAACTCGGGGGTTCATCAGGTTTCAGTCGGACAACATCACGACTGTAGCTTACATCAACCATCAGGGAGGGACAAGAAGCTCCCTAGCTATGATGGAAGTATCAAAGATAATTCGCTGGGCAGAGTCTCACTCTTGCCACCTGTCAGCAATCCACATCCCGGGAGTGGAGAACTGGGAGGCGGATTTCTTAAGTCGTCAGACTTTTCATCCGGGGGAGTGGGAACTTCATCCGGAGGTCTTTGCCCAAATACTTCGACGTTGGGGCAAACCAGAGATAGATCTCATGGCGTCTCGACAGAACGCCAAGCTTCCTCGTTACGGGTCCAGATCCAGGGATCCAGGAGCAGTCCTGATAGATGCTCTGACAGCACCTTGGGACTTCAGGATGGCTTACGTGTTTCCACCCTTCCCGTTGCTTCCTCGATTGATAGCCAGAATCAAACAAGAGAGAGCATCAGTGATTCTAATAGCACCTGCGTGGCCACGCAGGACTTGGTATGCAGACCTGGTGGACATGTCATCCTGTCCGCCTTGGTCTCTACCTCTGAAACAGGACCTTCTGATACAGGCTCCCTTCAAACATCAAAATCTAACTTCTCTGAAGCTGACTGCTTGGAAATTGAACGCTTAATTTTATCAAGACGTGGGTTTTCTGAGTCAGTTATTAGTACCTTAATACAAACTAGGAAACCTGTTACCAGAAAGATTTACCATAAGATATGGCGTAAATACCTACATTGGTGTGAATCCAAAGGTTACTCTTGGAGTAAGGTTAGGATTCCTAGGATATTGTCTTTTCTACAAGAAGGTTTAGAAAAGGGTTTATCTGCTAGTTCATTAAAGGGACAGATCTCAGCTCTGTCCATTCTGTTACACAAACGTCTGTCAGAAGTTCCTGACGTCCAGGCTTTTTGTCAGGCTTTGGCCAGGATTAAGCCTGTGTTTAAAACTGTTGCTCCACCATGGAGTTTAAACCTTGTTCTTAATGTTTTACAGGGCGTTCCGTTTGAACCCCTTCATTCCATTGATATAAAGTTGTTATCTTGGAAAGTTCTATTTTTAATGGCTATTTCTTCTGTTATGTGTGATCAGTCCACGGGTCATCATTACTTCTGGGATATAACTCCTCCCCAACAGGAAATGCAAGAGGATTCACCCAGCAGAGCTGCATATAGCTCCTCCCCTCTACGTCAGTCCCAGTCATTCTCTTGCACCCAACGACTAGATAGGATGTGTGAGAGGACTATGGTGATTATACTTAGTTTTTATGACTTCAATCAAAAGTTTGTTATTTTAAAATAACACCGGAGCGTGTTATTACTTCTCTGGCAGAGTTTGAGGAAGAATCTGTCAGAGTTTTTTTACTATGATTTTAACCGGAGTAGTTAAGATCATATTGCTGTTCTCGGCCATCTGAGGGAGGTAAAGGCTTCAGATCAGGGGACAGCGGGCAGAGGAATCTGCATTGAGGTATGTAGCAGTTTTTATTTTCTGAATGGAATTGATGAGAAAATCCTGCCATACCGTTAAAATGACATGTATGTATACACTTCAGTATTCTGGGGATGGTATTTCACCGGAACTACTCTGTTAAAGGTCACTAATCCTTTTTAATAACTATTTATCATGTTAAACGTTTTTGCTGGAATGTAGAATCGTTTACATTGCTGAGGTACTGTGTGAATAAATATTTGGGCATTATTTTCCACTTGGCAGTTTTTTTGGCTTTATTTGTGACAGTTTCGTTTCTCTTCACTGCTGTGTGGGAGAGGGAGGGGCCGTTTTGGCGCTCTTTGCTACGCATCAAAAAATACCAGTCAGTTACTTTTATTTTTCCTGCATGATCCGGTTCATCTCTGATAGATCTCGGGGGTCTTCAAACTTCTTTGAAGGGAGGTAAATTCTCTCAGCAGAGCTGTGAGAATTCTTATAGTGACTGTGAATAAAAACGTTGCTTTGTATTTTTTATGTCAAATTTAATTATTGTTATTTTACTAATGGGAACAAACCTTTGCTAAAAGTTTTGTTGTTTTAAAGTTTGATGCTATAACTGTTTTTCAGTTCACTATTTCAACTGTCATTTAATCGTTAGTACCTCTTTGAGGCACAGTACGTTTTTTGCTAAAAAAGATTATAACCAAGTTGTAAGTTTTTTGCTAGTGTGTTAAACATGTCTGACTCAGAGGAAGATATCTGTGTCATTTGTTCCAATGCCAAGGTGGAGCCCAATAGAAATTTATGTACTAACTGTATTGATGCTACTTTAAATAAAAGTCAATCTGTACAATGTGAACAAATTTCACCAAACAGCGAGGGGAGAGTTATGCCGACTAACTCGCCTCACGCGGCAGTACCTGCATCTCCCGCCCGGGAGGTGCGTGATATTTTGGCGCCTAGTACATCTGGGCGGCCATTACAGATAACATTACAAGATATGGCTACTGTTATGACTGAAGTTTTGTCTAAATTACCAGAACTAAGAGGCAAGCGTGATCACTCTGGGGTGAGAACAGAGTGCGCTGACAATGCTAGGGCCATGTCTGATACTGCGTCACAGCTCGCAGAGCATGAGGACGGAGAGCTTCATTCTGTGGGTGACGGTTCTGATCCAAACAGATTGGACTCAGATATTTCAAATTTTAAATTTAAATTGGAGAACCTCCGTGTATTACTAGGGGAGGTCTTAGCAGCTCTCAACGATTGTAACACCGTTGCAATACCAGAGAAACTGTGTAGGTTGGATAAATACTTTGCGGTACCGGCGAGTACTGACGTTTTTCCTATACCTAAGAGACTAACTGAAATTGTTACTAAGGAGTGGGATAGACCCGGTGTGCCGTTCTCACCCCCTCCAATATTTAGAAAGATGTTTCCAATAGACGCCACCACTCGGGACTTATGGCAAACGGTCCCCAAGGTGGAGGGAGCAGTTTCTACTTTAGCTAAGCGTACCACTATCCCGGTGGAGGATAGCTGTGCTTTCTCAGATCCAATGGATAAAAAATTAGAGGGTTACCTTAAGAAAATGTTTGTTCAACAAGGTTTTATATTACAACCCCTTGCATGTATCGCGCCGATTACGGCTGCGGCAGCATTTTGGATTGAGTCGCTTGAAGAGAACCTTAGTTCATCTACGCTAGACGACATTACGGACAGGCTTAGAGTCCTTAAACTAGCTAATTCCTTCATTTCGGAGGCCGTAGTACATTTAACCAAACTTACGGCTAAGAACTCAGGATTCGCCATACAGGCACGTAGGGCGCTGTGGCTAAAATCCTGGTCAGCTGATGTTACTTCTAAGTCCAAATTACTTAATATACCTTTCAAGGGGCAGTCTTTATTTGGGCCCGGTTTGAAAGAGATTATCGCTGACATTACAGGAGGTAAGGGCCACGCCCTACCTCAAGACAAAGCCAAAGCTAAGGCTAGACAGTCTAATTTTCGTCCCTTTCGGAACTTTAAAACAGGAGCAGCATCAACCTCCACTGCACCAAAACAGGAAGGAGCTGTTGCTCGTTACAGGCAAGGCTGGAAGCCTAACCAGTCCTGGAACAAGAGCAAGCAGGCCAGGAAACCTGCTGCTGCCCCAAAGACAGCATGAACCGAGAGCCCCCGATCCGGGACCGGATCTAGTGGGGGGCAGACTCTCTCTCTTCGCCCAGGCCTGGGCAAGAGATGTTCAGGATCCCTGGGCTCTAGAGATCATATCGCAGGGATACCTTCTAGACTTCAAATTATCTCCCCCAAGAGGGAGATTTCATCTGTCAAGGTTGTCAACAAACCAGATAAAGAAAGAAGCGTTTCTACGCTGCGTACAAGATCTGTTATTAATGGGAGTGATCCATCCGGTTCCGCGGTCGGAACAAGGACAAGGGTTCTACTCAAACCTGTTTGTGGTTCCCAAAAAAGAGGGAACTTTCAGGCCAATCTTAGATTTAAAGACTCTAAACAAATTCCTAAGAGTTCCATCGTTCAAAATGGAAACTATTCGGACAATCTTACCCATGATCCAAGAGGGTCAGTACATGACCACAGTGGATTTAAAGGATGCTTACCTTCACATACCGATCCACAAAGATCATCACCGGTATCTAAGGTTTGCCTTCTTAGACAGGCACTACCAGTTTGTAGCTCTTCCATTCGGATTGGCTACGGCTCCAAGAATCTTCACAAAGGTTCTGGGTGCCCTTCTAGCGGTACTAAGACCGCGAGGGATTTCGGTAGCTCCGTACTTAGACGACATTCTAATTCAAGCTTCAAGCTTTCAAACTGCCAGGTCTCATACAGAGTTAGTTCTGGCATTTCTAAGGTCGCATGGATGGAAAGTGAACGAAAAGAAGAGTTCTCTCTTTCCTCTCACAAGAGTTCCATTCTTGGGGACTCTTATAGATTCTGTAGAAATGAAGATTTACCTGACAGAAGACAGGTTAACAAAGCTTCAAAATGCATGCCGCGTCCTTCATTCCATTCAACACCCGTCAGTAGCTCAATGCATGGAGGTGATCGGCTTAATGGTAGCGGCAATGGACATAGTACCTTTTGCACGCCTACACCTCAGACCGCTGCAATTATGCATGCTAAGTCAGTGGAATGGGGATTACTCAGATTTGTCCCCTACTCTGAATCTGAATCAAGAGACCAGAAATTCTCTTCTATGGTGGCTTTATCGGCCACACCTGTCCAGGGGGATGCCATTCAGCAGGCCAGACTGGACAATTGTAACAACAGACGCCAGCCTACTAGGTTGGGGCGCTGTCTGGAATTCTCTGAAGGCTCAGGGACTATGGAATCAGGAGGAGAGTCTCCTTCCAATAAACATTCTGGAATTGAGAGCAGTTCTCAATGCCCTTCTGGCTTGGCCCCAGTTAACAACTCGGGGGTTCATCAGGTTTCAGTCGGACAACATCACGACTGTAGCTTACATCAACCATCAGGGAGGGACAAGAAGCTCCCTAGCAATGATGGAAGTATCAAAGATAATTCGCTGGGCAGAGTCTCACTCTTGCCACCTGTCAGCAATCCACATCCCGGGAGTGGAGAACTGGGAGGCGGATTTCTTGAGTCGCCAGACTTTTCATCCGGGGGAGTGGGAACTTCATCCGGAGGTCTTTGCCCAAATACTTCGACGTTGGGGCAAACCAGAGATAGATCTCATGGCGTCTCGCCAGAACGCCAAACTTCCTCGCTACGGGTCCAGATCCAGGGATCCGGGAGCAGTTCTGATAGATGCTTTGACAGCACCTTGGAACTTCAGGATGGCTTATGTGTTTCCACCCTTCCCGCTGCTTCCTCGATTGATTGCCAAAATCAAACAGGAGAGAGCATCAGTAATTCTAATAGCACCTGCATGGCCACGCAGGACTTGGTATGCAGATCTAGTGGACATGTCATCCTGTCCGCCTTGGTCTCTACCTCTAAGACAGGACCTTCTGATACAGGGTCCATTCAAACATCAAAATCTAACTTCTCTGAAGCTGACTGCTTGGAAATTGAACGCTTGATTTTATCAAAACGTGGTTTTTCTGAGTCGGTTATTGATACCCTAATTCAGGCTAGGAAGCCTGTTACCAGAAGGATTTACCATAAAATATGGCGGAAATACCTATACTGGTGCGAATCCAAAGGTTACTCCTGGAGTAAGGTTAGGATCGCTAGGATACTGTCTTTTCTACAAGAAGGTTTAGAAAAGGGTTTATCAGCTAGTTCATTAAAGGGACAGATTTCAGCTCTGTCCATCTTGTTACACAGACGTCTGTCAGAAAATCCAGACGTCCAGTCCTTTTGTCAGGCTTTAGCTAGGATCAAGCCTGTGTTTAAAGCTGTTGCTCCACCATGGAGTTTAAACTTAGTTCTTAACGTTTTACAGGGTGTTCCGTTTGAACCCCTTCATTCCATTGATATAAAAATGTTATCTTGGAAAGTTCTGTTTTTAATGGCTATTTCCTCGGCTCGAAGAGTCTCTGAGTTATCAGCCTTACATTGTGATTCCCCTTATCTGATTTTTCACTCAGACAAGGTAGTTCTGCGTACTAAACCTGGGTTCTTACCTAAGGTAGTCACTAACAGGAACATCAATCAAGAGATTGTTGTCCCATCCTTGTGTCCAAATCCTTCTTCAAAGAAGGAACGTCTTTACACAATCTGGATGTAGTTCGTGCCCTCAAGTTCTACTTGCAGGCAACTAAAGATTTTCGCCAAACTTCTTCCTTGTTTGTCGTTTACTCTGGACAGAGGAGAGGTCAAAAAGCTTCTGCTACCTCTCTCTCTTTTTGGCTTCGTAGCATAATACGTTTAGCCTATGAGACTGCTGGACAGCAGCCTCCTGAAAGAATTACAGCTCACTCCACTAGAGCTGTGGCTTCCACTTGGGCCTTTAAGAA
Source organism: Bombina bombina (assembly GCF_027579735.1). Taxonomy (NCBI): domain Eukaryota; kingdom Metazoa; phylum Chordata; class Amphibia; order Anura; family Bombinatoridae; genus Bombina; species Bombina bombina. The sequence goes on from NC_069500.1 coordinate 181,541,715, forward strand.
TGAGGCCTCTGTTGAACAGATTTGCAAGGCTGCAACTTGGTCTTCACTTCATACTTTTTCCAAATTTTACAAATTTGACACTTTTGCTTCTTCGGAGGCTATTTTTGGGAGAAAGGTTCTTCAGGCAGTGGTTCCTTCTGTATAATGAGCCTGCCTTTCCCTCCCGTCATCCGTGTACTTTTGCTTTGGTATTGGTATCCCAGAAGTAATGATGACCCGTGGACTGATCACACATAACAGAAGAAAACATAATTTATGCTTACCTGATAAATTCCTTTCTTCTGTTGTGTGATCAGTCCACGGCCCGCCCTGTTTTTAAGGCAGGTAAATATCTTTTTAATTATACTCCAGTCACCACTTCACCCTTGGTTACTCCTTTCTCGTTGATTCTTGGTCGAATGACTGGGACTGACGTAGAGGGGAGGAGCTATATGCAGCTCTGCTGGGTGAATCCTCTTGCATTTCCTGTTGGGGAGGAGTTATATCCCAGAAGTAATGATGACCCGTGGACTGATCACACAACAGAAGAAAGGAATTTATCAGGTAAGCATAAATTATGTTTTCCTCGGCTCGAAGAGTCTCTGAATTATCAGCCTTACATTGTGATTCTCCTTATTTGATTTTTCATTCGGATAAGGTAGTCCTGCGTACTAAACCTGGGTTCTTACCTAAGGTAGTTACTAACAGGAATATCAATCAAGAGATTGTTCCTTCTTTATGCCCAAATCCTTCTTCAAAGAAGGAACGTCTACTGCACAACCTGGATGTAGTCCGGGCTCTAAAATTTTACTTGCAGGCAACTAAGGAATTCCGACAAACGTCTTCTCTGTTTGTCATTTACTCTGGGCAGAGGAGAGGTCAAAAAGCTTCCGCTACCTCTCTTTCTTTTTGGCTTCGTAGCATAATTCGTTTAGCTTATGAGACTGCTGGACAGCAGCCCCCTGAAAGAATTACAGCTCATTCTACTAGAGCTGTGGCTTCCACTTGGGCCTTCAAGAATGAGGCCTCTGTTGAACAGATTTGCAAGGCTGCAACTTGGTCTTCGCTTCATACTTTTTCCAAATTTTACAAATTTGACACCTTTGCTTCATCGGAGGCTATTTTTGGGAGAAAGGTTCTTCAGGCAGTGGTTCCTTCTGTATAAAGAGTATGCCTATCCCTCCCGTCATCCGTGTACTTTTGCTTTGGTATTGGTATCCCAGAAGTAATGATGACCCGTGGACTGATCACACTTAACAGAAGAAAACATAATTTATGCTTACCTGATAAATTCCTTTCTTCTGTAGTGTGATCAGTCCACGGCCCGCCCTGTTTTAAGGCAGGTAAATATTTTTTAATTTATACTCCAGTCACCACTTCACCCTTGGCTTTTCCTTTCTCGTTGGTCCTTGGTCGAATGACTGGGAGTGACGTAGAGGGGAGGAGCTATATGCAGCTCTGCTGGGTGAATCCTCTTGCACTTCCTGTAGGGGAGCAGTTAATATCCCAGAAGTAATGATGACCCGTGGACTGATCACACTACAGAAGAAAGGAATTTATCAGGTAAGCATAAATTATGTTTTCTCTTACATGGTGTATCCAGTCCACGGATTCATCCTTACTTGTGGGATATTCTCAATCCCTACAGGAAGTGGCAAAGAGAGCACACAGCAGAGCTGTCCATATAGCTCACCTCAGGCTTCGCCCCCCCCAGTCATTCTCTTTGCCGCTCTAACAAGTAGCATCTCCACGTGAGGGTAAAGAGTTTGTGGTGTTAGATTTGTAGTTTTTATTTCTTCAATCAAGAGTTTATTTTAAAATAGTGCCGGTTTGTACTATTTACTCTGAGGCAGAAAGTGATGAAGATTTCTGCTGAGAGGAAAAAGATTTTAGCATGTTGTAACTAAAATCCATTGCTGTTCTCACACAGGACTGTTGAGTACCGGAGAACTTCAGTTGGGGGGGAACAGTTTGCAGGCTTAACTGCTTCAGGTATGCTCAGTCATTTTTTTCTAACAAGACCTGGTAATGCTAGAAGACTGACAGAAATCCCCATGTGGGAAGGTAAGCCATTTTCTGAGACTCAGTATAGAAGGCTGTCTTAGGTTAAGGGCTTAAATACTGGTGGACACTGTTATGGGCTAAATCGATTACTTTATTAGTATAATCTCATATTTGTTCAAGTGTTTGACGTTTGGAACACTTTTTGGGGTTTTAATACGCCTGGCATATTGTAAAACACCTAATCTGTCTCAGGAAGGCCCCATAACTCCGGAATGAAGAGGGAGGGGGCCTCATTTTCGCGCCTCAGTTGCGCAGTTGTTTTGCAAGACAGCTTCATGCAGCTTCACGTGTAGAGTCCAGAGATTGCAGGGAGGACTCCAGGGAGGCTTATTTTCGTCTACAAATAATCCCAAAGGAAGGTAAAGCCACAGCAGAGACTGTGGCACCGTGCTGTAGTGTGTTAAACCGGTAGCCTGCTTCATTTATCTCCGGTTTGGGCAATAAGGGGTTAATTGATTTGAAAATGTGTGTGCAATCATGTGGTGAAAATTTCATCAAGATCGGATGTTTTTTGGTGATTTGGTAAAAAAGTGTGTGCTTTTTATTGTTTAAAGGCACAGTAACGTTTTTTCAAAAAGTGTTTTTTACTGTATTGTAGTGCTGTCTAAGTCTGTCAAACATATCTGAGCCTTCAGATAGACCCTGTTCTTTGTGTTTAAAAGCCATGGCGGTACCCCCATTGCATTTGTGTTTAAAGTGTGCTAAAGCATCTAAGCATTTTAAAGACCATGCAGTGACACTTAAAAATGTAGCCCAAGATGATTCTTTAACGGAAGGTAACGAGGATAGTCCTTCTTCCTCTCCCCATGTGTCGACACCAGTTACGCCCGCGCAAGCGATGCCTAGTACCTCTAACGCATTGGCCCCTATTACCGTACAACAATCAGCAGCAGTAATGGATAATTCCCTTGCAGCATTTTTATCCAAACTGCCAGTTTTTCCAAGAAAGCGCGATAGCTCAGTTTTAAATACAGAGGATGAGCAATCAGAAGCTTTGGATAATTTATCTGTAGTACCCTCACAACACTCTGAAGTGGCAGTGAGGGATGGTCTGTCTGAGGGAAAAATTTCTGACACAGGAAAAGTTTCTCAGCGGGCAGAGTCAGATTCCTTAGCGTTTAAATTTAAGCTGGAACACCTCCGCGTCCTGCTTAAGGAGGTTTTAGCTACGCTGGATGATTGTGACCCCATGGTGGTCCCAGAAAAATTGTGTAAAATGGACAGGTTTTTAGAGGTCCCTGTACACACTGAGTCGTTTCCGATCCCAAAGAGGGTGGCGGATATTGTGACTAGGGAGTGGGAGAGACCAGGTGTACCCTTTGTTCCCCCCCTATCTTTAAGAAAATGTTCCCCATAAACGACCCCAGACGGGACGCGTGGCAGACGGTCCCTAAGGTAGAGGGAGCTGTTTCAACGCTTGCTAAGCGTACAACTATACAAATAGAGGACAGTTGTGCTTTCAAAGATCCTATGGATAAAAAATTGGAAGGTTTGCTGACGAAAATGTTTGTTCAGCAAGGTTTCCTTCTCCAGCCAATTGCCTGCATTATTCCTGTAACTACTGCAGCGGCTTTTTGGTTTGAGGCGCTGGAGGAGTCGCTCCAGAGTGAGACTTAATATGACGAAGTCATGGATAGAATTCACGCTTTAAAGCTGGCTAATTCTTTTATCACTGATGCCGCTGTCCAATTAGCTAAGTTAGCGGCGAAAAATTCATTTTTTGCCATTATGGCGCGAAGAGCGCTTTAGCTCAAATCATGGTCGGCTGACGTGTCGTCCAAAACAAAATTACTAAACATTCCTTTCAAGGGAAAGACCCTTTTTGGTCCCGAGTTGAAAGAAATTATCGCGGATATCACTGGGGGGGAAGGGTCATGCCCTCCCGCAGGATAGACCATTTAAGGCCAAAAACAAGGCTAATTTTCGCTCCTTTCGCAACTTCAGGAGTGGACCTGCTTCAACCTCTGCTGCCGCTAAGCAAGAGGGTAACACTTCCCAGCCTAAAGCAACCTGGAAACCCTTGCAGGGCTGGAATAAGGGTAAACAGGCCAAGAAGCCTGCGCCTGCTGCCAAGACAGCATGAAGGGGTAGCCCCCGATCCGGGACCGGATCTAGTAGGGGGCAGACTTTCTCTCTTTGCTCAGGCTTGGGCAAGAGACGTTCCAGATCCCTGGGCATTAGAAATTGTTGCTCAGGGGTATCTTCTAGAATTCAAGGACTCTCCCCCAAGGGGAAGGTTCCACATTTCTCGTTTGTCTTCAGACCAGACAAAGAAACAGGGCTGGGATTTTACTAAAACCTGTTTGTAGTTCCCAAAAAGGAAGGAACTTTCAGGCCAATCCTGGATCTAAAAATTCTAAACAAATTCCTCAGAGTTCCATCTTTCAAAATGGAAACTATTCGGACAATCTTGCCGATGATCCAGGAAGGTCAATATATGACTACCGTGGATCTAAAGGATGCGTACCTACATATTCCTATCCACAAAGATCATCATCGGTTCCTAAGGTTCGCTTTTCTGGACACGCATTACCAGTTCGTGGCCCTTCCTTTCGGGTTGGCCACCGCTCCCAGAATTTTCACAAAGGTGCTAGGGTCCCTTCTAGCGGTACTAAGACCGCGGGGCATTGCAGTAGCACCTTACCTAGACGACATCTTAATACAGGCGTCGTCTTTTCACAGAGCAAAGGGTCATACGGACATTGTTCTGGCCTTTCTAAGGTCTCACGGGTGGAAGGTGAACGTAGAAAAAAGTTCTCTGTCCCTGCTCACAAGGGTTCCCTTCCTGGGAACACTAATAGACTCGGTAGAAATGAAAATCTTTCTGACAGAGGTCAGGAAGTCAAAACTGTTGAATACTTGCCGAATTCTTCATTCCATTCCTCGGCCTTCGGTGGCTCAGTGCATGGAGGTAATCGGTCTAATGGTTGCGGCAATGGACGTAGTCCCTTTTGCCCGAATTCATCTAAGACCACTGCAACTGTGCATGCTCAAACAGTGGAATGGGGATTATACAGATTTGTCTCCTCAAATACAAATGGACCAGAAAACCAGAGACTCTCTTCTCTGGTGGTTGTCTCAGGATCACCTGTCTCAGGGAATGAGTTTCCGCAGGCCGGAGTGGATCATTGTCACGACCGATGCCAGTCTGTTAGGCTGGGGTGCGGTCTGGGACTCCCTGAAAGCTCAGGGTCTATGGTCTCGGGAAGAATCTCTTCTCCCGATAAACATTTTGGAACTGAGAGCGATATTCAATGCGCTCCAGGCATGGCCTCAACTAGCGGAGGCCAAATTCATCAGATTTCAGTCGGACAACATCACGACTGTAGCGTACATCAATCATCAGGGAGGAACAAAGAGTTCCCTAGCGATGAAGGAAGTAACCAAGATCATCAAATGGGCGGAGGATCACTCCTGCCATCTATCTGCAATTCACATCCCAGGAGTAGACAACTGGGAGGCGGATTATCTGAGTCGTCAGACTTTCCATCCGGGGGAGTGGGAACTCCACCCGGAGGTCTTTGCTCAGCTAACCCAGCTATGGGGCATTCCAGAATTGGATCTGATGGCGTCCCGTCAGAACACCAAACTTCCCCTTTACGGATCCAGATCCAGGGATCCCAAGGCGGCATTGATACATGCTTTAGTAGCGCCTTGGTCATTCAGTCTAGCTTATGTCTTTCCACCGTTTCCTCTTCTCCCTCGGCTAGTAGCCAGAATCAAACAGGAGATGGCTTCGGTTCCACCATGGAAACTGCCATCGAGGCAGGATCTTCTAATTCAAGGTCCATTCAAGCATCCAAATCTAGTTTCTCTGCAACTGACTGCTTGGAGATTGAATGCTTAATTCTAGCTAAGCATGGGTTCTCTGAATCAGTAATAGATACTCTGATCCAGGCTAGAAAGCCTGTAACCAGGAAAATTTACCATAAGATATGGCGGAAATATCTTTGTTGGTGCGAATCCAAAGGTTACTCGTGGAGTAAGGTTAGGATTCCAAGGATATTGTCTTTTCTCCAAGAAGGATTGGAGAAAGGTTTGTCAGCTAGTTCCTTAAAGGGACAGATATCTGCTCTGTCTATCCTGTTACACAAGCGTCTGGCAGCTGTACCAGACGTTCAGGCATTTGCACAGGCCCTAGTTAGAATCAAGCCTGTCTACAGACCTGTGGCTCCTCCATGGAGTCTAAATTTAGTTATTTCAGTTCTTCAAGGGGTTCCGTTTGAACCTTTGCATTCCATAGATATTAAGTTATTATCTTGGAAAGTTTTGTTTTTGGTAGCTATTTCTTCTGCTCGAAGAGTTTCTGAATTGTCTGCTTTGCAGTGTAATTCACCCTATCTGGTGTTTCATACAGATAAGGTTGTTTTGCGTACCAAACCTGGTTTCCTTCCAAAAGTGGTTTCTAATAAGAATATTAACCAGGAAATCATTGTTCCTTCTCTGTGCCCTAATCCAGTTTCCAAGAAGGAACGACTGTTACACAATCTTGATGTGGTTCGTGCTTTAAAATTCTATTTAAAAGCAACTAAAGATTTCAGACAAACATCATCCTTGTTTGTTGTCTATTCTGGTAAGAGGAGAGGTCAGAAAGCGACTGCTACCTCTCTTTCCTTCTGGCTGAAAAGCATCATCCGATTGGCTTATGAGACTGCTGGGCAGCAGCCTCCTGAACGAATTACAGCTCATTCCACTAGAGCTGTGGCTTCCACATGGGCTTTCAAGAATGAGGCTTCTGTTGAACAGATTTGTAAGGCAGCGACTTGGTCTTCACTGCATACATTTGCCAAATTTTACAAATTCGATACTTTTGCTTCTTCGGAGGCTATTTTTGGGAGAAAGGTTTTGCAAGCAGTGGTGCCTTCCGTTTAGGTTACCTGACTTGCTCCCTCCCTTCATCCGTGTCCTAAAGCTTTGGTATTGGTATCCCACAAGTAAGGATGAATCCATGGACTGGATACACCATGTAAGAGAAAACAGAATTTATGCTTACCTGATAAATTACTTTCTCTTACGGTGTATCCAGTCCACGGCCCGCCCTGGCAATAAAGTCAGGTTCAAATTTATTTTAGTAAACTACAGTCACCACTGCACCCTATGGTTCTCCTTTTTCTCCTAACCGTCGGTCGAATGACTGGGGGGGCGGAGCCTGAGGGGAGCTATATGGACAGCTCTGCTGTGTGCTCTCTTTGCCACTTCCTGTAGGGATTGAGAATATCCCACAAGTAAGGATGAATCCGTGGACTGGATACACCGTAAGAGAAAGTAATTTATCAGGTAAGCATAAATTCTGTTTTTTCTTGGTGGGGGTGGGCTCAGGAGCGTGCACAGTGCCAGTGGTGTTTTCTGCAATGTTTGTAATATCATTATACACATAGGGCTTGAGTTACATGCACACTCTTTAGCCTACTTTGGTATTCTGGAATGGAAAAGAGCTTTGTTTAAACATGGGTGACCAAGACAAAAAAAAAAAGAGTGAATTTGACGACAGAAGACTTTTGGAAAGTGTTTTAAAATGATATGCTCTGTCTGAGTTATTAAACTTTTATTTCTACTTGTTCCTTAACTCTTACACATGGCAAATATTGGCTTGCTGTTTTTATTTTTCTTGTTATGTAAAGCTAAACATATATAATCTCCTGAAGGTCCTCATGGGTTTTATAAAATAAACTCAGAGCTAACAATTAACTATTTCTTTGGTAATTACATCACCTGACAAACACCCTACCAGAGCTTTCATATATCCCTCCTACTTCACCTTCCCTCCCAGTAGTTCTTTGTCTCTTCATGGAGAAGGCAAGGAGAGATCTGAGACCGCTGCAGATATGCATGCTTCATCAGGGGAACTGGGATCATTCTGATCTTTCTCAACAAATAGCATTGGACAACTTCACCAGACAATCGCTGACCTGGTGGTTAAATCCTCCAACAGTTACTGTAGGCATGGGCTTTGCCATCCACAGTGCGAGATAATCACTACAGATGCCAGCCTCACAGGTTGGGGCACAGCATGGGCATTAAAATGTTATCTTCAGGCTATGAGGGGGTTTCGCCAATCTTCTAGTTTGTGTTATTTTCATGTAAATGCAAGGGTAAAAAAAACACTGCTGAGCCTTTGTCATTCTCGTTAAAAAGCGTAATTCATATCGCTTACTTGGAAGCTTTCCACTTGTTCAGTTGCTACCACTTGGTCATTTAAGAATGAGGCTTCTGTCCAACAAATTTGTAAAGCTTCAACTTGGTCTTCTCTTAACACATTTATAAAATTCTATAATTTTGATGTGGTTGCCTCATCGGAGGGTGCTTTTATTAGAAATGTTCTTAGGGCTGTGGTGCCTAGTGCTTAGGTGCCTGCCTTACCTTTTTTTCTGCCCATTATTTTTGTAGACTTCTTGGCTTGGGTATTGGTTCCCAAGTGTAAGGATCATGGACTCTCACTACCATTAAAAAGAAAACCATTTCTTCCACTTGATATTAATTGGGTAGAGACATATATACATATTTATATATTTTATAGATTACTTTTTCAGTTATATAGCAGTAGTATTATACTACTATTTAGAGCATGATTATGCATCTAGAGCACACACATCATGACACATTGATTGTTATTTTCTCAATTATTTGGAGGATCTTATTATAATATACCAAATATTTAGAACACCTGTATCTTTCAATTATATAGAGGATCTAATCACTGTTATATACTACATGTTTTGAACACACGCACTAAAATAAAATAAATGAAAATATATATATATAATATAATATATATTATAGATTATATATTATAATATAGATTACATATTTTATTCTGATTGGGATGATACACATTTACAATCTCACTGGAGCTTTATAGTAAAACACTAACGTTACTACTTGGTTATATGTTTTTACATATAACTTTAAATATTTTGATGATTCTTTAATCTGTGCATACTCCATTTTTTGTATATTTTTTTAATATGATTTTTGATGAGTAACTACAGGTGGCAAGTATAGATATGGGGTATCTTGAGGAACACTAGGACAATGTCACATGATTCCGTATCTCCATCAATGGAAATTTAACTTGAATGTGCGATATTATTGGGATGTGGGTAATGTTAATTGAGTTTACTAGGATTGTTGCAATTATGCTTCTTTCTCTCTCTCTCTCTCTCTCTCTCTCTCTCTATCTATCTATCTATCTATCTATCTATCTATCTATCTATCTATCTATCATCTCATTGAAATACCCTCTATTAGCTTGCATTTTAGAATGGTGTAGCTCACGCCCCCTCCACCTCTGATCCTATCATCTGATGCTAGAAATAGGTTTGTGATGTATAGGACGTTTCAATTGGCTACAATATTCTCGTTAACATGTCAAATGACATTGCCTGATTGTTTATTACGTCATTGTGGGGGTGTGACCTTTTCAGTGATTGTATTGGTTGAATAGATATATAAGTGTAGCAGTTGTTTGTTAGTTTAAGTTCCTCTTCTTCCTCTCTACCTTTTTTTTTGTTTTAATCATTGCACTTATTGTTTAATAATTCCATATAGCACCAACATTCTATTTTTATATATATCGAAGTGGATCTGTTATTTATTTTTCTTTTTTTATCTATCTATATTTCTTTCATGTAATTGGCCATGAGCTAGTGACGTATGGGATATACATTCCTACCAGGAGGGGCAAAGTTTCCCAAACCTCAAAATGCCTATAAATACACCCCCCACCACACCCACAATTCAGTTTTACAAACTTTGCCTCCTATGGAGGTGGTGAAGTAAGTTTGTGCTAGATTTCTACGTTGATATACGCTTCTCAGCATGCTGAAGCCCGGTTCCTCTCAAAGTGCAGTGAATGAGGGAGGTGAAGGGAGTATTACCTATTGATATACAATGGTCATCCTAACAGGGATCTATTTCATATGTTCTCTGTTATCGGTCGTAGAGATTAATCTCCTACCTCCCTTTTCAGATCGACGATACTCTTATATACCATTACCTCTACTGATTTTCGTTTCAGTACTAGTTTGGCTATCTACTTTATGTAGATGAGTGTCTTTTGGTAAGTATGTTTTCTTTATTTAAGACACTCTCCGCTATGGTTTGGCACTTTATATGTAAAGTTCTAAATATATGTTTGTACTTATATTTGCCATGATTCAGGTTAATCAGTATATTTCCTTCTTACAGACTGTCAGTTTCATTTTGGGAAATGCATATTAAAAAATAAATAAAAAAAAAATACATTTTTTTTTTCCTTACCTGAAAATTTTCAAATTGACTCTTTTCTAAATTTCGGGCTGTTAGGCTCGCGGGAGCACAAAATGCTTTAATTTATTGCGTCATTCTTGGCACAAGACTTTTTTGGCGCGAGAATTACGTTTGTTGACGTAATTTCGTCATTTCTGGCGTCTTGGTTGTCGCCAAGAGTTTTCACGTAGTTGCGTCACCTATGACGCTCATGTTTGTTGCAGACGTCCTTGGCGCCAAAAAATATTTTGTCAGTTGTGGGCGTCATACTTGGTGCCAGATTTTTGACATTATTTAAGTCCTTATTTCATTTTGCTTCTGGTTTCCAGAGGCTTATTTCTCCAACATAGGTGTGTCCGGTCCACGGCGTCATCCTTACTTGTGGGATATTCTCTTCCCCAACAGGAAATGGCAAAGAGCCCAGCAAAGCTGGTCACATGATCCCTCCTAGGCTCCGCCTACCCCAGTCATTCTCTTTGCCGTTGTACAGGCAACATCTCCACGGAGATGGCTTAGAGTTTTTTAGTGTTTAACTGTAGTTTTTATTATTCAATCAAGAGTTTGTTATTTTAAAATAGTGCTGGTATGTACTATTTACTCAGAAACAGAAAAGAGATGAAGATTTCTGTTTGTATGAGGAAAATGATTTTAGCACCGTAACTAAAATCCATGGCTGTTCCACACAGGACTGTTGAGAGCAATTAACTTCAGTTGGGGGAACAGTGTGCAGTCTCTTACTGCTTGAGGTATGACACATTCTAACAAGACGATGTAATGCTGGAAGCTGTCATTTTCCCTATGGGATCCGGTAAGCCATGTTTATTAAGATAGTAAATAAGGGCTTCACAAGGGCTTATTAAGACTGTAGACTTTTTCTGGGCTAAATCGATTCATTATTAACACATATTTAGCCTTGAGGAATCATTTATTCTGGGTATTTTGATATGATTATATCGGCAGGCACTGTTTTAGACACCTTATTCTTTAGGGGCTTTCCCTAATCATAGTCAGAGCCTCATTTTCGCGCCGGTATGGCGCACTTGTTTTTGAGGACAGCATGGCATGCAGCTGCATGTGTGTGGAGCTCTGATACATAGAAAAGTCTTTCTGAAGGCATCATTTGGTATCGTATTCCCCTTTGGGCTTGGTTGGGTCTCAGCAAAGCAGATTCCAGGGACTGTAAAGGGGTTAAATATAAAAACGGCTCCGGTTCCGTTATTTTAAGGGTTAAAGCTTCCAAATTTGGTGTGCAATACTTTCAATGCTTTAAGACACTGTGGTGAAATTTTGGTGAATTTTGAACAATTCCTTCATACTTTTTCGCAATTGCAATAATAAAGTGTGTTTAGTTTAAAATTTAAAGTGACAGTAACGGTTTTATTTTAAAACGTTTTTTGTGCTTTGTTATCAAGTTTATGCCTGTTTAACATGTCTGAACTACCAGATAGATTGTGTTCTGACTGTGGGTAAACCAAGGTTCCTTCTCATTTAACTATATGTATTTTATGTCATAAAAAAAAAAAAAAAAAAAAAAAAAAAAAAAAAATTTAGTAAAAATGATGCCCAAGATGATTCCTCAAGTGAGGGGAGTAAGCATGGTACTGCATCATCCCCTCCTTCGTCTACACCAGTCTTGCCCATACAGGAGGCCCCTAGTACATCTAGTGCGCCAATACTCCTTACTATGCAACATTTAACGGCTGTAATGGATAATTCTATCAAAAACATTTTAGCCAATATGCCCACTTATCAGCGAAAGCGCGACTGCTCTGTTTTAGAAAATTCTGTAGAGCATGAGAACGCTGATGATATGGTTTCTGAAGGGCCCCTACACCAGTCTGAGGGGGCCAGGGAGGTTTTGTCTGAGGGAGAAATTTCAGATTCAGGAAACATTTCTCAACAAGCTGAACCTGATGGGATTACTTTTAAATTTAAGTTGGAACATCTCCGCGCTCTGCTTAAGGAGGTGTTATCCAATTTGGATGATTGTGATTATCTGGTCATTCCAGAACCACTATGTAAAATGGAAAAGTTCTTAGAGGCCCCGGGGCCCCCCGAAGCTTTTCCTATATCCAAGCGGGTGGCGTACATTGTTAGTAAAGAATGGGACAGGCCCGGTATACCTTTAGTACCTCCCCCCATATTTATAAAATTGTTTTCCTATAGTCGACCCCAGAAAGGACTGATGGCAGACAGTCCCCAAGGTCGAGGGGGCGGTTTCTACTCTACACAAGCGCGCCACTATACCCATAGAAGATAGTTGTGCTTTCCAAGATCCTATGGATAAAAAATTAGAAGGTCTGCTAAAGATGTTTGTTCAGCAAGGTTCCCTTCTACAACCAATTGCATGCATTGTCCCTGTCACTGCAGCCGCGTGTTTCTAGTTTGATGAGCTAGGAAAGGCGATTATTAGTAATTCTTCTTCTTATGAGGAGATTATGGACAGAATTCATGCTCTTAAATTGGCTAATTCTTTCACCCTAGACGCCACCTTGCAATTGGCTAGGTTAGCGGCGAAAAAATTCTGGGTTTGCTATTGTGGCGCAGAGCGCTTTGGTTAAAATCTTGGGCAGCGGATGCGTCTTCCAAGAACAAATTGCTTGACATTCCTTTCAAGGGGAAAACACTCTTTGGCCCTGACTTGAAAGAGATTATCTCTGATATCACTGGGGGCAAGGGCCACGCCCTTCCTCAGGATAGGTCTTTTCAAGACCAAAAATAAACCTAAGTTTCGTCCCTTTCGCAGAAACGGATCAGCCCCAAGGGCTACGTCCTCTAAGCAGGAAGGTAATACTTCTCAAGCCAATCCAGCCTGGAGACCTATGCAAGGCTGGAGCAAAGGAAAGCAGGCCAGGAAACCTGCCACTGCTACCAAGACAGCATGAAATGCGGGCCCCCGATCCGGGACCGGATCTGGTGGGGGGCAGACTCTCTCTCTTCGCTCAGGCTTGGGAAAGAGATGTTCTGGATCCTTGGGCGCTAGAAATAGTCTCCCAAGGTTATTCTCTGGAGTTCAAGGGGCTTCCTCCAAGGGGGAGGTTCCACAGGTCTCAGTTGTCTTCAGACCACATAAGAAGACAGGCATTCTTACATTGGGTAGAAGACCTGCTAAAAATGGGAGTGATTCATCCTGTTCCATTAGGAGAACAAGGGATGGGGTTCTACTCCAATCTGTTCATAGTTCCCAAAAAAGAGGGAACGTTCAGACCAATCTTAGATCTCAAGATCTTGAACAAGTTTCTCAAGGTTCCATCGTTCAAGATGGAAACCATTCGAACACTTCTTCCTTCCATCCAGGAAGGTCAATTCATGACCAAGGTGGATTTCAAGGATGCGTATCTACATATTCCTATCCACAAGGAACATCATCGGTTCCTAAGGTTTGCATTCCTGGACAAGCATTTCCAGTTCGTGGCATTTTCTTTCGGATTAGCCACTGCTCCTAGGATTTTCTCATAGGTACTAGGGTCCCTTCTGGCGGTGCTAAGACCAAGGGGCATTGCTGTAGTACCTTACTTGGACGACATTCTGATTCGAGCGTCGTCCCTTCCTCAAGTAAAGGCTCACACGGACATTGTCCTGGCCTTTCTCAGATCTCACGGATGGAAAGTGAATGTGGAAAAGAGTTCTCTATCTCCGTCAACGAGGGTTCCCTTCTTGGGAACTATAATAGACTCCTTAGAAATGAGGATTTTTCTGACAGAAGCCAGAAAAACAAAACTTCTAGACTCTTGTCGGATACTTCATTCCGTTCCTCTTCCTTCCATAGCGCAGTGCATGGAAGTGATAGGTTTGATGGTAGCGGCAATGGACATAGTTCCTTTTGTGCGCATTCATCTAAGACCATTACAACTGTTCATGCTCAGTCAGTGGAATGGGGACTATTCAGGCTTGTCTCCGAAGATACAAGTAAATCAGAGGACCAGAGACTCATTCCGTTGGTGGCTGTCCCTGGACAACCTGTCACAAGGGATGACCTTCCGCAGACCAGAGTGGGTCATTGTCACGACCGACGCCAGTCTGATGGGCTGGGGCGCGGTCTGGGGATCCCTGAAAGCTCAGGGTCTTTGGTCTCGGGTAGAATCTCTTCTACCGATAAATATTCTGGAACTGAGAGCGATATTCAATGCTCTCAAAGCTTGGCCTCAGCTAGCGAGGGCCAAGTTCATACATCAACCATCAGGGGGGAACAAGGAGTTCCCTAGCGATGGAAGAAGTGACCAAAATCATTCTATGGGCGGAGTCTCACTCCTGCCACCTGTCTGCTATCCACATCCCAGGAGTGGAAAATTGGGAAGCGGATTTTCTGAGTCGTCAGACATTGCATCCGGGGGAGTGGGAACTCCATCCGGAAATCTTTGCCCAAGTCACTCAACCGTGGGGCATTCCAGACATGGATCTGATGGCCTCTCGTCAGAACTTCAGAGTTCCTTACTACGGGTACAGATCCAGGGATCCCAAGGCGGCTCTAGTGGATGCACTAGCAGCACCTTGGACCTTCAAACTAGCTTATGTGTTCCCGCCGTTTCCTCTCATCCCCAGGCTGGTAGCCAGGATCAATCAGGAGAGGGCGTCGGTGATTTTGATAGCTCCTGCGTGGCCACGCAGGACTTGGTATGCAGATCTGGTGAATATGTCATCGGCTCCACCATGGAAGCTACCTTTGAGAGACCTTCTTGTTCTAGGTCCGTTCGACCCACTCCAGCTGACTGCTTGGAGATTGAACGCTTGATCTTATCAAAGCGAGGGTTCTCAGATTCTGTTATTAATACTCTTGTTCAGGCCTGAAAGCCTGTAACCAGAAAAATTACCACATAATTTGGTATATCTGTTGGTGTGAATCTGCAGGATTCCCTTGGGACAAGGTTAAGATTCCTAAGAGTCTATCCTTCCTTCGAGAAGGATTGGAAAAAGGATTATCTGCAAGTTCCTTGATGGGACAGATTTCTGCCTTGTCTGTGTTACTTCACAAAAAGCTGGCAGCTGTGCCAGATGTTCTAGCCTTTGTTCAGGCTCTGGTTAGAATCAAGCCTGTTTACAAAATTTTGACTCCTCCTTGGAGTCTCAACCTAGTTCTTTCAGTTCTTCAGGGGGTTCCGTTTGAACCCTTACATTCCGTTGATATTAAGTTACTATCTTGGAAAGTTTTGTTTTTGGTTGCAATTTCTTCTGCTAGAAGAGTTTCAGAATTATCTGCTCTGCAGTGTTCTTCTCCTTATCTGGTGTTCCATGCAGATAAGGTGGTTTTGCGTACTAAACCTGGTTTTCTTCCAAAAGTTGTTTCTAACAAAAACATTAACCAGGAGATAGTTGTGCCTTCTTTGTGTCCTAATCCAGTTTCAAAGAAGGAACGTTTGTTGCACAACTTGGATGTAGTTCGTGCTCTCAAATTTTACTTAGCAGCTACTAAGGATTTCAGACAAACTTTGTCTTTGTTTGTTGTTTATTCTGGTAAACGGAGAGGTCAAAAAGCAACTTCTACCTCTCTCTCCTTCTGGATTAAAAGCATTATCCGATTGGCTTATGAGACTGCCGGACGGCAGCCTCCTGAAAGAATCACAGCTCACTCCACTAGGGCTGTGGCTTCCACATGGGCCTTCAAGAACGAGGCTTCTGTTGATCAGATATGTAAGGCAGCGACTTGGTCTTCACTGCACACTTTTTCTAAATTTTACAAATTTGATACTTTTGCTTCTTCTGAGGCTATTTTTGGGAGAAAGGTTTTGCAAGCCGTGGTGCCTTCCATTTAGGTGACCTGATTTGCTCCCTCCCTTCATCCGTGTCCTAAAGCTTTGGTATTGGTTCCCACAAGTAAGGATGACGCCGTGGACCGGACACACCTATGTTGGAGAAAACAGAATTTATGTTTACCTGATAAATTACTTTCTCCAACGGTGTGTCCGGTCCACGGCCCGCCCTGGTTTTTTTAATCAGGTCTGATAATTTATTTTCTTTAACTACAGTCACCACGGTAACATATGGTTTCTCCTATGCAAATATTCCTCCTTAACGTCGGTCGAATGACTGGGGTAGGCGGAGCCTAGGAGGGATCATGTGACCAGCTTTGCTGGGCTCTTTGCCATTTCCTGTTGGGGAAGAGAATATCCCACAAGTAAGGATGACGCCGTGGACCGGACACACCGTTGGAGAAAGTAATTTATCAGGTAAACATAAATTCTGTTTTTGTTTGCAATTTTTCCCATTCCTGAAACTGTCATATAAGGAAATTGATAATTTTGCTTTCTATGTTATTTTTTCTATTACATATTGCAAGATGTCTCAATCTGACCCTGTCTCAGAATCTACTACTGGAATCCTGCTGCCTGATGTCGGTTCTACCAAAGCTAAGTGCATTTGTTGTAAACTTGTGGTTACTGTTCCTCCGGCTGTAGTTTGTGTTAATTGTCATGATAAACTTTCAAATGCAGACAATATTTCCATTAGTAGTAATCCATTACCTGTTGTTGTTCATTCAACATCTGATGTTCAGGATATTTCTGTTAATGTGAGAGAATTTGTTTCTAATTCCATTCAGAAGGCTTTGTCATACCACCTTCTAATAAACGTAAAAGGTCTTTTAAAACTTCTCATAATTTTGATGAATTTTTAAATGACCGACAGCATTCTGATTTATCTATCTCTGATGAGGATCTATCTGGTTCAGAAGATTCTACCTCAGATATTGACACTGACAAATCTTCATACTTATTTAAAATGGAGTATAATTGTTCCTTATTAAGAGAGGTGTTGATTGCATTAGATATGGAGGAGACTAGTCCTCTTGATATTAAAACCAATAAACGTTTAAATTCGGTTTTTAAACCTCATGTAGTTATTCCAGAGGTTTTTCCAGTTCCTGATGCTATTTCAGATGTAATTTCTAGGGAATTGAATAGACTGGGTGGTACTTTTACTCCTTCAAGGTTTAAGAAACTGTATCCTTTGCCGACTGATAGATTGGAGTTTTGGGAAAAGATCCCCAAGGTTGATGGGGCCATCTCTACTCTTGCTAAACGTACTACTATTCCTATAGCAGATAGTACTTCTTTTAAAGATCCTTTAGATAGGAAACTTGAATCTTATCTAAGGAAGGCTTATTTATGTTCATGTCATCTTCTTAGGCCTGCTATTTCTTTGGCTGATGTTGCTGCTGCTTCAACTTTTTGGTTGGAAACTTTAGCACAACAAGTACCAGATCATAATGTGTATTGCATTGTTAAGCTAATTCAACATGCTAATAATTTCATTTGGGATGCCATTTTTGATATCATTAAAATTGATGTCAGATATATGTCTTTAGCTATATTAGCTAGAAGAGCTTTATGGCTTACATCTTGGAATGCTATTACTTTTCTAAGGTAATAAATTATTTGGTTCTCCGTTGGATTCTATTATTTCAACTGTCACTGGGGGGAAGGGAGCTTTTTTGCCTCAGGATAAAAAATCTAAGGGTAAATTTAGGGCTGCTAACCGTTTTCGTTCCTTTTGTCAAAATAAGGAACAGAAACCTGACCCTTCCCCTAAGGGAACGGTTTCCAATTGGAAGTCTTCTCCAGTCTGGAATAAATCCAAGCCATTTAAAAAATCAAAATCAGCCCCCAAGTCCGCATGAAGGTGCGGCCCTCATTCCAGCGCAGCTGGTAGGGGGCAGACTAAGATTTTACAAGGATGTTTGGATCTATTCAATCCAAAATCATTGGATTCAGAACATTGTTTCTCAAGGGTACAGAATATGTTTCAAAGTAAGACCGCCTGTGAGAAGTTTCTTTCTCTCACGCATTCCAGTGAACCCAGTAAAGGCTCAGGCTTTCCTGAAGTGTGTTTCAGACCTGGAGTTATCTGGGGTAATTATGCCAGTTCCTTTTCAGGAACGGGGTCTGGGGTTTTATTCATATCTGTTCATTGTTCCAAAGAAGGAAAATTCTTTCAGACCAGTTCTAAAAATTTTAAATAGTTATGTAAGAATACCAACATTCAAGATGGTGACTATAAGGACTATTCTGCCTTTTGTTCAGCAAGGGCATTATGTGTCCACAATAGACTTACAGGATGCTTATCTTCATATTCCGATTCATCCAGATCACTATCGGTTTTTGAGATTCTCTTTTCTAGACAAGCATTACCAATTTGTTGCTCTTCCTTTTGGCCTAGCAACAGCTCCAAGGATCTTTTCAAAGGTTTTCGGTGCCCTACTCTCTGTAATCAGAGAGCAGGTTATTGCGGTGTTTCCTTATTTGGATGATATCTTGGTACTTGCTCAGTCTTTACATTCTGCAGAATCTCACACGAATCAACTAGCGTTGTTTCTTCAAAGACATGGTTGGAGGATCAATTTACCAAAAAGTTTCTTGATTCCTCAGACAAGGGTAACCTTTTTAGGATTCCAAATAGATTCAGTATCCATGACTTTGTCAGCAGCATAATGGAAGAGCAGGTGGAGAACAGTGAACTTTCCAAGCGGCTCTGGAGGAGGTAATATGTATACTCACAGTGACTAGCGCCACAAGTAAGATCTTATGGGAAAAATTTGCTGGGAAACTAACTGCTTTAATAAAAAGTGACACTTCAAAAAAGAAGCAGCCTATAGACCTTAAGTGCTGTGGAAACCACGGTCAGCAGGCATCATGTCTCTAAACCTATCCCAGCTTTAAATTCCTTATGAGAATTTCATTTATAAAAATGAGGTGCACCTCTTTATTTCTTTCATGTAATTAGCAAGAGTCCATGAGCTAGTGACGTATGGGATATACATTCCTACCAGGAGGGGCAAAGTTTCCCAAACCTTAAAATGCCTATAAATACACCCCTCACCACACCCACAATTCAGTTTTACAAACTTTGCCTCCCGTGGAGGTGGTGAAGTAAGTTTGTGCTAGATTCTTCGTTGATATGCGCTCCGCAGCAGGCTGGAGCCCGGTTTTCCTCAGCGTGCAGTGAATGTCAGAGGGATGTGAAGAGAGTATTGCCTGTTTGAATTCAATGATCTCCTTCTACGGGGTCTATTTCATAGGTTCTCTGTTATCGGTCGTAGAGATTCATCTCTTACCTCCCTTTTCAGATCGACGATATACTCTTATATATACCATTTCCTCTACTGATTCTCGTTTTAGTACTGGTTTGACTTTCTACTATATGTAGATGAGTGTCCTGGGGTAAGTAAGTCTTATTTTCTGTGACACTCTAAGCTATGGTTGGGCACTTTTATATAAAGTTCTAAATATATGTGTTTAAACATTTATTTGCCTTGATTCAGGATGTTCAATATTCCTTATTTCAGACAGTCGGTTTCATTATTTGGGATAATGCATTTGGATATTAAATTTTTTCTTACCTTTAAAGTTTGACTTTTTTTCCTGTGGGCTGTTAGGCTCGCGGGGGCTGAAAATGCTTCATTTTATTGCGTCATTCTTGGCGCTGACTTTTTTGGCGCAAAAAAATTCTTAGTCATTTCCGGCGTCATACTTGTCACCGGAAGTTGTTTGTATGTGCGTCATTTTTTTGGCGTTTTTTTGCACCAAAGATGTCGGCGTTACCGGATGTGGCGTCATTTTTGGCACCAAAGCATTTAGGCGCCAAATAGTGTGGGCGTCTTTTTTGGCGCTAAAAAATATGGGCGTCATTTTTGTCTCCACATTATTTGTCTCATTGTTTATTTGCTTCTGGTTGCTAGAAGCTTGTTCATTGGCAATTTTTTCCCATTCCTGAAACTGTCATTTAAGGAATTTGATAGATTTTGCTTTATATGTTGTTTTTTTCTATTACATATTGCAAGATGTCTCAGATTGACCCTGGATCAAAAGCTACTTCTGGAAAAACGCTTAACTGGGTTCAGTTCTACCAAAGCTAAGTCCATTTATTTTAAATGTTATAAATGTTTATCTTTAGCTATGGTTTGTAATAAGTTATTATGATATACTTTTACATGCAGAATCCATTAGTATTTATGCTTTATATATTGCCATTCTTACATCTTATGTGCAAGAAATATTTAGAAGATTTATAAGAAATATTTTTCTGATTCTATGTTAAAGGCTTTGTCTGACTTCGTGCCTTCTAATAAAATTTTTTAGGTCTTTTTCACTTCTTTTTTAATTATTGAAGTTTCAAATGACCAACAACATACTGATTTATCCTTCTCTGATGATGTTTTTTTTCTTTCAGAATTTTCTTCATCAGATATTGACACTCACAAATCTACTTTTTTATTATTATTTTTATTAAAGTACATTTGTTCTTTGTTGAAAAGGTGTTGATTATTTTGGATATTAAGGTAACTAGTTCTTTAAGACTAGCTGACACTATTTCTGCTTATTTATTCTTCTGTGTTTTCAGAGGTTTTCTTTCCAATTCCCCATACTAGGGAATGGAATAGGCTGAGAATTTTCTTTTATTCCTTCTTCAAAGGTTTTAAACTATATTCTTTGCCAGCAGTTAAATTCAATTTGGAGGGTTCTCCAATTTATTGGGGCTATCTCTACTCCTACTAATTGGGCTATTGTTTCTATAGCAAAATAGTATTTATTTTCCTTTAGATGGTTGTATCTTATTTATGGAAAATTATTTAGTTCCAGGTACTTTTCTTGGTCCTGTGTTTTATTTGGATGTTGCAATTGCTTCATTTTTGTTCTGTTTACTTTAAGATCAAGTATCAGATTATGATTTATTTTAGCATTGTTAAGGGACAACATTTACTAGACTAGGTGCTGTTGCATTTGTCTTGCTGTTTTGCATTTATTGATTATGCAAGTCCACTGTATTGACTGTTCCTTTAACTGGACTATCATGATAATAATTTCATTTCTGTCTTCATTTTATTGAATATTTTCGCAAATGAGGGTTAATCTATGTCTTTAGCTATTTCAGCTAGAAGAATTTTGTGATTTTTCAAAAAATCCATATTTCTTTTGTTCTAAAATAATCAATTATTTGTTTTATAATTGGATTCCATTCTTAACTGTTACTCTGGGCTTCAAGATTGAGTTCTAAGATTAAAACTTTAAGCTTATACTAGTTTGGTTGTTCTTATTAAGGAACGAATTCCTGAATTCTTTCCCAAGTAACATGTTTATAATTGGAATTTTTTTTCAGTTGGAAATCAGCTCCCTAATATTGCGATGTACGTGCCGTGTTCCAGCTTGGCTGGCAAGGGGCAGGTTAAGACTTCTTTGAAATTTATTTGGTTCTATTCGGTCCAAATTTCTTTGATTTTATTCCAGTAAGGCTTACACTTTCTTTAAGTGTGTTTCGGTCCTATATATTTTAGGTACTGTTGAAGCATGGCTGGGCACCCATGGGGTTCAAGCACTGCTCAGACCTGGAATCTTCTGGGGTATTTCTTCCAGTTCCATTTTTAGGAAATGGGTTTTGGAGTTTTATTCAAACTATTCTGCCTTTTTTTGGTCAGTGATAGCATTATTTGTTTTCATTAGATACAATAAATGCATATTTTCATTTTTCTGTTTTCATTCAGATTATTTTCTGAGGATGCGGAATCTCACATGATTCACTTGCTCTTCAGGACATAGTTAGAGGTTCTTTTTATCAAAAGCTCTTGATTTCTCACACAAGGGTCACCTTTTTTAGGTTTCCAGATGGTTTGTGCCACTGTCTTTGTCTCTATCAGACAAGGGACAATTTTATTGTGTTCAGTTTGTCGGTACCTTTAGTCTCTATTATTTCCTTCAGTTGCTATATATGCATAGAAGTTTTAGGTCTTATGGCCACAGCATGGATTTAATTCCCTTTGCTCATTTTCAATAGAAAGAACCTTTCCAGTCTTTTATGCTGAATTATGGCGCAGGGATTCTAGGATTTCGCATTTTAAATCTTCGAATCCTAATATTTATCTCTTGATATGGTGGTTAAGATCACCATCATTTAGTTCTACAGGTCTCTTCATTTCTTTCAACCTGGACCATGATCTCTACAGATGTGAGTCTTTTTGGTTGGGAGGCTGTCTGAGGATCTCTGTCAGCACAAGGGGTTTGGAAATCTCAGGAGGCGAGATTACCATTTGATATTTTAGAACTCCGTGTTTTCTCAGAATTTTTCCGTTAGTTTCTTTTTGAAGAAGAGACGTTTAATTTTTTTCAAACAATATCACTACTATGGTGTATGTCAATCATCAGAGTAGGACTTTCAGTCCTTAGGTTGTGACAGAAGTGTCTCGGATATTAGCTTGGGCTAAATCCAGCTCCTAGCTAAATTCTGTGTTTTTTTCCCCAGGTATAGATATTTAGGAAGCGGAATATCTCTGTTAATCCAGCTTTTCCTCTGGGAGAATGGTCTCTCTTACCCAGATATGTTTTTTCATCTCATCTGAATAAAGAACTTCCCAGGGGCCTATTAAGGTCCGGGAATCTTCAGGCGGAAGTAATGTATACATTGACATTTTCTTTGGAATTATCTTTTGGCCTATTTCTTTCCGCCTCTAGTTCTTCTTCCAGAATTCTTCTGGAGTATTATTTTTTCAGGTTGGTTTGGATAAGGTTTTGTCTTCAATTCTTTGTTAGGACAAATTTCTACTCTTTCTGTTCTTTTTTTCACAGAAAGATTGCTAATCATCCTGATATTCATTATGTTGTACAGGTTTTTGGTCCATATCAAGCCTGTCATTAATTCAATCTCTCCTCTTTGGAGTCTCAATTTGGTACTGAGGGCTTTTACAGGCTCCTCCGTTTGAAACTATGCATTTTCTGAACGTTAAATTACTTTCTTGGAAAAGTATTGTTTCTTTTGGTTACTTCTTCTACTAAAAGAGTTTTTGAGTTATCTGCTCTTTTTTGTGAATATCCTTTTCTGAAAAGGATAAGGCAGTATTACTTCCTGATATTCATCATTTTTTTCAGGTTTTGATTCGTATCAGACCTGTCATTAAGCCAATTTCTCCTCCTTGGAGTCTTATTTGGTTTCTGAAGGTTTTTCAGGCTCTTCTATTTTGAGCATATGTTTGCTCTGGACATACATTACTTTCATGGAAAGTATTGTTCTTTTTGGACATCTCTTCAGCTAGAACAGTTTTGAATTATCTGTTCTTTCTTGTGAATCTCCTTGTTCTGATTTTTCATCAGGATAAGGTGTTTTTTTGCTGTCCTCATTTCAATTTTCACCTAAGTTGTGAATTCTAACAACATTAGTGGAGGAATTATTGTCTTTTCCTTGTGTCCTAATCCTAAGAATTCTTTGGTAAGATTCTTACATTCTTTAGGATGTGGTAAGAGTTTTGAAATATTATCTTGTAGCTACTCAGATTTCAGATAGACTTCTAGTCTATTTGTTATCTTTTCTGGTTTTAGGAAGATCAGAAGGCTTCTGCCATTTCTTTGGCATCTTGGTTAAGCTTTTGTTTCATCATGCTTATTTGGAGTAGGATTATTCCCCGTCTCAGAGGATTACGGCTCATTCTACTAGGTCAGTTTCTACTTCCTGGGCTTTTTAAGAGTGAAGCTTTTGTTGATCAAATTTGCAAAGCAATGACTTGGTCTTCTTTGAATACTTTTACTAAATTCTACCATTTTGATGTTTTCTCTTCTTTAGAAGCAGTTTTTGGTAGAATAGTACTTCAGGCAGCTGTTTCAGTTTTGATTCTTCTGCTTATAATTTCAGTTTTTTTCATTATTAAAATTGAAACTTTTGTTTTGGGTAGTGGATTAAATTTTCAGCCGAATTGGCTGTCTTTATTTTATCCCTCCCTCTCTAGTGACTCTTGCGTGGAAGTTCCACATCTTGGGTATTTATATCCCATACGTCACTAGCTCATGCACTCTTGCTAATTACATGAAAGAAAACATAATTTATGTAAGAACTTACCTGATAAATTAATTTCTTTCATATTAGCAAGAGTCCATGAGGCCCACCCTTTTTTGTGGTGGTTATGATTTTTTTTGTATAAAGCACAATTATTCCAATTCCTTATTTTTTTTATGCTTTCGCTCTTTTCTTGTCACCCCACTTCTTGGCTATTCGTTAAACTGAATTGTGGGTGTGGTGAGGGGTGTATTTATAGGCATTTTAAGGTTTGGGAAACTTTGCCCCTCCTGGTAGGAATGTATATCCCATACGTCACTAGCTCATGGACTCTTGCTAATATGAAAGAAATGAATTTATCAGGTAAGTTCTTACATAAATTATGTTTTTCATGGGACTGCCTTTGATGAATAGGGAACACTTCCATTATAATGTGCATCTAAGTTTCTTTCATGTGATTAGCAAGAGTCCATGAGCTAGTGACATATGGGATATACAATCCTACCAGGAGGGGCAAAGTTTCCCAAACCTCAAAATGCCTATAAATACACCCCTCACCACACCCACAATTCAGTTTTACAAACTTTGCCTCCTATGAAGGTGGTGAAGTAAGTTTGTGCTAGATTTCTACGTTGATATGCGCTTCTCAGCATTGTTGAAGCCCGATTCCTCTCAGAGTACAGCGAATGTCAGAGGGACGTGAAGGGAGTATCACTTATTTGAATACGATGATTTCCCTAACGGGGGTCTATTTCATTGCTTCTCTGTAATCGGTCGTAGAGATTCATCTCCTACCTCCCTTTTCAGATCGACGATATACTCTCAATTTACCATTACCTCTACTAATAACCGTTTTAGTACTGGTTTGGCTATCTACTATATGTGGATGGGTGTCTTTTGGTAAGTATGTTTTCATTACTTAAGACACTCTCAGCTGTGGTTTTGCACTTTTATGCATTTTTATAAAGTTCTAAATATATGTATTGTACTTATATTTGCCATGAGTCAGGTTCATGTATTTCCTTCTGCAGACTATTTGGGAATGTAAACATTTTTAAGAAATGTATTTCTTACCTGGGGTTTAGTCTTTTTTCAATTGACTACTTCTTGCAATTGCGGGTATTAGGCCCGCGGGTGCGTCAAATGCTAAACTTTATTGCGTCATTCTTGGCGCGAAAACATTTTTGGATCGAAAAAGTACGTTTATGACGCAACTTTGTCATACGTGACGCCGAGACCTTTCACCCAGCGGCGTGATTAGTGACGCAAGTGTGTCATTTCCGGTCATTTTTGGCGCCAAAAAAGAGTTTGTTACGTTGTACGTCATACTTTGCGCCAAACTTTTTTCTTTATTTCAATACCCCTTGTTTGTTTGCCTCTTGCTTTTTGCTTTCAGAGGCCTATGTTATTGCATTTTTTCCCATTCCTGAATAAGGAATTCCCATTCCATATAAGGAAATAGATAATTTTGCTTTATATGCTGTTTTTTCTCTTACATTGTGCAAGATGTCCCAATCTGATCCTGTCTCTGAAGTTTCTGCTGGAACATTGTTGCCTGACATCGGTTCTACCAAAGCTAAGTGCATTTGTTGTAAAATTGTAGAAATTATTCCACCGAATGTCATTTGTAATAGTTGTCATTATAAACTTTTATATGCAGATAGTGTTTCCATCAGTAATAGTACATTGCCATTTGCAGTTCCTTCAACTTCTAATGTGCATGATATACCTGTAAATTTTAAAGAATTTGTTTCTGATTCTATTATGAAGGCTTTGTCTGCATTTCCACCTTCTAATAAACGTAAAAGGTCTTTTAAAACTTCTCATTTAGCTGATGAAATTTCAAATGACCAATAACATAATAATGTATCCTCTTCTGATGAGGATCTATCTGAAAAAAAAGATCCTTCCTCAGACATTGACACTGACAAATCTACTTATTTATTTAAAATAGAGTATATGCGTTCTTTATTAAAAGAAGTGTTAATTACTTTGGATATTGAGGTAACCAGTCCTATTGACGTTCAGTCTAATAAACGTTTAAATGCTGTTTTTAAACCTCCTGTGGTTTCCCCAGGGGTTTTCCCCATAAGCCAGGTACTTCTTTTATTCCTTCTTCAAGATTTAAAAAATTGTATCCTTTACCAGCAAAATCTATAGAGTTTTGGGGAAAAATCCCCAAAGTTGATGGGGCTATTTCTACTCTTGCTAAACGTACCACTATTCCTATGGAAGATAGCACTTCCTTTAAGGATCCTTTAGATAGGAAGCTTGAATCTTATCTAAGGAAGGCCTATTTATATTCAGGTCATCTTCTCAGACCTGCTATTTCTTTGGCTGATGTTTTGGCTGCATCAACTTTCTGGTTTGAAAATTTAGCGCAACACGAATTGGATTCTGACATATCTAGCGTTGTTCGCTTACTGCAACAGGCTAATCATTTTATTTGTGATGCCATTTTTGATATTATCAAAATTGATGTTAGATCCATGTCTTTAGCTGTTTTAGCTAGAAGGGCTTTGTGGCTTAAACTTGTAATGCTGACATGACATCTAAATCTAGATTACTATCTCTTTCTTTCCAAGGTAATAATTTATTTGGTTCTCAGTTGGATTCTATTATTTCAACTATCATTGGGGGAAAAGGAGTTTTTTTGCCTCAGGATAAAAAACCTAAGAGTAAATCTAAGGCTTCTAACCGTTTTCGTTCCTTTCGTCAGAATAAGGAACAGAAACTCAATCCTTCCCCCAAGGAATCTGCTTCCAATTGGGAGCCTTCCTCATATTGGAATAAATCCAAGCCATTTAGGAAACCAAAGTCAGCCCCTAAATCCGCATGAAGGTGCGGCCCTCATGCCAGCTCAGCTGGTAGGGGGCAGATTAAGGTTTTTCAAGGATATTTGGATGAAATCTGTCCAAAATCATTGGATTCAGAGCATTGTCTCTCAAGGGTATCAAATAGGATTCAGAGTAAGACCTCCTGTGAGAAGATTTTTTCTCTCTCTGTAAAAAGGACTATTCTGCCTTTTGTTCAGCGAGGACATTATATGTCCACAATAGACTTGCAGGATGCATACCTTCATATTCCGATTCATCCAGAACACTATCAGTTTCTGAGATTCTCTTTTCTAGACAAGCATTACCAATTTGTTGCTCTTCCATTTGGCCTAGCAACAGCTCCAAGAATCTTTTCAAAGGTTCTGGGTGCCCTACTATCTGTAATCAGAGAACAGGGTATTGCGGTGTTTCCTTATTTGGACGATATCTTGGTACTTGCTCAGTCTTTACGTTCTGCAGAATCTCAAACAAATCAACTAGTGTTGTATCTTCGAAGACATGGTTGTAGGATCAATTTAGTAATAGATTCAGTGTCCATAACTTTGTCTCTAACAGACAAGAGGCGTTTGAAATTGGTTGCAGCCTGTCGGAACCTTCAGTCTCAGTCATTCCCTTCAGTAGCTATGTGCATGGAAGTTTTAGGTCTCATGACTGCAGCATCGGACGCGATCCCCTTTGATCATTTTCACATGAGACCTCTCCAGCTTTGGATGCTGAACCAATGGTGCAGGGATTATACAAGGATATCACATTTCATATCCTTAAATCCCAATGTTTGACTTTCTCTGACTTGGTGGTTAGATCACCACCGTATAATTTTAGGGGCCTCTTTCGTTCGGCCAACCTGGACTGTGATCACAACAGATGCAAGTCTTTCAGGTTGGGGAGCTGTTTGGTGATCTCTGACAGCACAAGGGGTTTGGAAATCTCAAGAGGCGAGATTACCAATCAATATTTTGGAACTCCGTGCGATTCTCAGGGCTCTTCAATTTTGGCCTTTGTTGAAGAGAGAACCGTTCATTTGTTTTCAGACAGACAATATCACAACTGTAGCATATGTCAATCTTCAGGGTGGGACTCACAGTCCTCAAGCTATGAAAGAAGTATCTTGGATACTTGTTTGGGTGGAATCCAGCTCCTGTCTAATTTCTGCCATTCATATCCCAGGTATAGACAATTGGGAAGCGGATTACCTCAGTCGTCAAATTTTCAGATGTGGGGACTTCCAGAAATAGATCTGATGGCATTTCATCTAAACTAAAACTTCCCAAGTACCTGTCCAGGTCCAGGGATCCTCAGGCGGAAGCAGTGGATGCATTGACACTTCCTTTGTGTTATCAACCTGCTTATATTTTCCCGCCTCTAGTTCTTCTTCCAAGAGTGATCTCCAAAATCATAATGGAGCAATCGTTTGTGCTGCTGGTGGCTCCAGCATGGTCTCGCAGGTTTTGGTATGCAGATCTTGTTCGGATGTCCAGTTTCCCACCTTGGCCACTAACATTAAGGCCAGACCTTTTATATCAAGGTCCGTTTTTCCATCAGGATCTCAAATCATTAAATTTGAATGTATGGAAATTGAACGTTTAGTGCTTAGTCATAGAGGTTTCTCTGACTAAGTGATTAATACTATGTCGCAGGCTCGTAATTCTGTTTCTAGAAAGATTTATTATCGACTTTGGAAGACTTACATTTCATGGTGTTAATAAATTCTCTTGGCATTTTTTTAGAATTCCTAGAATTTTACAGTTTCTTCAGGATGGTTTGGATAAAGGTTTGTCTGCAAGCTCCTTGAAAGGACAAATCTCTGCTCTTTCTGTTTTTTTTTTCACAGAAAGAGTGCTAAACTTCCTGATATTCATTGTTTTGTGCAGGCTTTGGTTCGTATCAAGCCTGTCATTAAATCAATCTCGCCTCCTTGGATTCTTAATTTAGTGTCGAAGGCTTTACAGGCTCCTCCATTTGAGCCTATGCATTCTTTGTACATTAAACTACTTTCTTGGAAAGTGTTTTCTTTTGGCCATCTCTTCTGCTAGAAGAGTTTCTGAATTATCCGCTCTCTTGTGAATCTGCTTTTCTGATTTTTCTTCAGGATAAGAATAAGGCGGTTTTGCGGACTTCATTTAAATTCTTACTTAAGGTTGTGAATTCTAACAACATAAATAGATAAATTGTTGTCCCTTCCTTGTGTCCTAATCCTAAGAATTCTTTGGAGAGATCCTTACATTCTTTGGATGTGGTAAGAGCATTGAAATAATATTTTGAAGCTAAAGATTTCAGGAAGACTTTCTAGTCTGTTTTATTTTCTGTTTCTAGGAAAGGTCAGAAGGCTTCTGCTGTTTGCTTGGCTTTGTGGTTAAAGCTTTTGATTCATCAAGCTTATTTGGAGTTGGGTCAAGCCCCACCTCAGATAATTACTGCTCATTCTACTAGATCAGTTTCCACTTCTTGGGCTTTTGAGAATGAAGCTTCAGTTGATAAGATTTGCAAAGCAGCAACTTGGTCTTCTTTGCATACATTTACTAAATTCTACCGTTTCGATGTATTTGCTTCTTCTGAAGCAGCTTTTGGTGGAAAAGTTCTTCAGGCAGCTGTTTCAGTTTGATTATTCTGCTTATGTTTTAAGTTTTTCTTTTAATTTATGAGAATAAACTTATATTTTTGGTTGTGGATTTTTTTTTTTCAATGAAAAATTGCTGCTTTCTTCTGTTATGTGTGATCAGTCCACGGGTCATCATTACTTCTGGGATATAACTCCTCCCCAACAGGAAATGCAAGAGGATTCACCCAGCAGAGCTGCATATAGCTCCTCCCCTCTACGTCAGTCCCAGTCATTCTCTTGCACCCAACGACTAGATAGGATGTGTGAGAGGACTATGGTGATTATACTTAGTTTTTATGACTTCAATCAAAAGTTTGTTATTTTAAAATAGCACCGGAGCGTGTTATTACTTCTCTGGCAGAGTTTGAGGAAGAATCTGACAGAGATTTTTTACTATGATTTTAACCGGAGTCGTTAAGATCATATTGCTGTTCTCGACCATCTGAGGGAGGTAAAGGCTTCAGATCAGGGGACAGCGGGCAGATGAATCTGCATTGAGGTATGTGGCAGTTTTTATTTTCTGAATGGAATTGATGAGAAAAGCCTGCCATACCGTTAAGATGACATGTATGTATACACTTCAGTATTCTGGGGATGGTATTTCACCGGAACTACTGTGTTAAGGTCACTAATCCTTTTAATAACTATTCTCATGTTAAACGTTTTTGCTGGAATGTAGAATCGTTTACATTGCTGAGGTACTGTGTGAATAAATGTTTGGGCATTATTTTCCACTTGGCAGTTTTTTGCTTTAATTGTGACAGTTTCGTTTCTCTTCACTGCTGTGTGGGAGAGGGAGGGGCCGTTTTTGGCGCTCTTTGCTACGCATCAAAAAATTCCAGTCAGCTACTTTTATATGTCCTGCATGATCCGGTTCATTTCTGACAGATCTCAGGGGTCTTCAAACTTCTTTGAAGGGAGGTAAATTCTCTCAGCAGAGCTGTGAGAATTCTTATAGTGACTGTGTATAAAAAACGTTGTTTTGTTTTCTTATGTACAAATTTAATTAGTGTTGTTTTTTACTAATGGGAACAAACCTTTGCTAAAAGTTGTGTTGTTTTAAAATTTGATGCAATAACTGTTTTTCAGTTCATTATTTCAACTGTCATTTAATCGTTAGTACCTCTTTGAGGCACAGTACGTTTTTTGCTAAAAAAGATTATAACCAAGTTGTAAGTTTTTTGCTAGTGTGTTAAACATGTCTGACTCAGAGGAAGATATCTGTGTCATTTGTTCCAATGCCAAGGTGGAGCCCAATAGAAATTTATGTACTAACTGTATTGATGCTACTTTAAATAAAAGTCAATCTGTACAATGTGAACAAATTTCACCAAACAGCGAGGGGAGAGTTATGCCGACTAACTCGCCTCACGCGACAGTACCTGCATCTCCCGCCCGGGAGGTGCGTGATATTTTGGCGCCTAGTACATCTGGGCGGCCATTACAGATAACATTACAAGATATGGCTACTGTTATGACTGAAGTTTTGTCTAAATTACCTGAACTAAGAGGCAAGCGTGATCACTCTGGGGTGAGAACAGAGTGCGCTGACAATGCTAGGGCCATGTCTGATACTGCGTCACAGCTCGCAGAGCATGAGGACGGAGAGCTTCATTCTGTGGGTGACGGTTCTGATCCAAACAGATTGGACTCAGATATTTCAAATTTTAAATTTAAATTGGAGAACCTCCGTGTACTACTAGGGGAGGTCTTAGCAGCTCTCAACGATTGTAACACTGTTGCAATACCAGAGAAACTGTGTAGGTTGGATAAATACTTTGCGGTACCGGCGAGTACTGACGTTTTTCCTATACCTAAGAGACTAACTGAAATTGTTACTAAGGAGTGGGATAGACCCGGTGTGCCGTTCTCACCCCCTCCAATATTTAGAAAGATGTTTCCAATAGACGCCACCACTCGGGACTTATGGCAAACGGTCCCCAAGGTGGAGGGAGCAGTTTCTACTTTAGCTAAGCGTACCACTATCCCGGTGGAGGATAGCTGTGCTTTCTCAGATCCAATGGATAAAAAATTAGAGGGTTACCTTAAGAAAATGTTTGTTCAACAAGGTTTTATATTACAACCCCTTGCATGTATCGCGCCGATTACGGCTGCGGCAGCATTTTGGATTGAGTCGCTGGAAGAGAACCTTAGTTCCTCTACGCTAGACGACATTACGGACAGGCTTAGAGTCCTTAAACTAGCTAATTCTTTCATTTCGGAGGCCGTAGTACATTTAACCAAACTTACGGCTAAGAACTCAGGATTCGCCATACAGGCACGCAGGGCACTGTGGCTAAAATCCTGGTCAGCTGATGTTACTTCTAAGTCCAAATTACTTAATATACCTTTCAAGGGGCAGTCCTTATTCGGGCCCGGTTTGAAAGAAATTATCGCTGACATTACGGGAGGTAAGGGCCACGCCCTACCTCAAGACAAGGCCAAAGCTAAGGCTAGACAGTCTAATTTTCGTCCCTTTCGGAATTTCAAAACAGGAGCAGCATCAACCTCCACTGCACCAAAACAGGAAGGAGCTGTTGCTCGTTACAGGCAAGGCTGGAAGCCTAACCAGTCCTGGAACAAAAGCAAGCAGGCCAGGAAACCTGCTGCTGCCCCAAAGACAGCATGAA
This sequence comes from Bombina bombina, assembly GCF_027579735.1. Taxonomy (NCBI): domain Eukaryota; kingdom Metazoa; phylum Chordata; class Amphibia; order Anura; family Bombinatoridae; genus Bombina; species Bombina bombina. Next base: position 181,573,817 of record NC_069500.1, read on the forward strand.
CCGAGAGCCCCCGATCCGGGACCGGATCTAGTAGGGGGCAGACTCTCTCTCTTCGCCCAGGCCTGGGCAAGAGATGTTCAGGATCCCTGGGCACTAGAGATCATATCTCAGGGATACCTTCTAGACTTCAAATTATCTCCCCCAAGAGGGAGATTTCATCTGTCAAGGTTGTCAACAAACCAGATAAAGAAAGAAGCGTTTCTACGCTGCGTACAAGATCTGTTAACAATGGGAGTGATCCATCCGGTTCCGTGGTCGGAACAAGGACAAGGGTTCTACTCAAACCTGTTTGTGGTTCCCAAAAAAGAGGGAACTTTCAGGCCAATCTTAGATTTAAAGACTCTAAACAAATTCCTAAGAGTTCCATCGTTCAAAATGGAAACTATTCGGACTATTTTACCCATGATCCAAGAGGGTCAGTTCATGACCACAGTGGATTTAAAGGATGCTTACCTTCACATACCGATCCACAAAGATCATCACCGGTATCTAAGGTTTGCCTTCTTAGACAGGCACTACCAGTTTGTAGCTCTTCCATTCGGATTGGCTACGGCTCCAAGAATCTTCACAAAGGTTCTGGGTGCCCTTCTAGCGGTACTAAGACCGCGAGGGATTTCGGTAGCTCCGTACCTAGACGACATTCTAATACAAGCTTCAAGCTTTCAAACTGCCAAGTCTCATACAGAGTTAGTTCTGGCATTTCTAAGGTCGCATGGATGGAAAGTGAACGAAAAGAAGAGTTCTCTCTTTCCTCTCACAAGAGTTCCATTCTTGGGGACTCTTATAGATTCTGTAGAAATGAAGATTTACCTGACAGAAGACAGGTTAACAAAACTTCAAAATGCATGCCGCGTCCTTCATTCCATTCAACACCCGTCAGTAGCTCAATGCATGGAGGTGATCGGCTTAATGGTAGCGGCAATGGACATAGTACCTTTTGCACGCCTACACCTCAGACCGCTGCAACTATGCATGCTAAGTCAGTGGAATGGGGATTACTCAGATTTGTCCCCTACTCTGAATCTGAATCAAGAGACCAGAAATTCTCTTCTATGGTGGCTTCATCGGCCACACCTGTCCAGGGGAATGCCATTCAGCAGGCCAGACTGGACAATTGTAACAACAGACGCCAGCCTACTAGGTTGGGGCGCTGTCTGGAATTCTCTGAAGGCTCAGGGACTATGGAATCAGGAGGAGAGTCTCCTTCCAATAAACATTCTGGAATTGAGAGCAGTTCTCAATGCCCTTCTGGCTTGGCCCCAGTTAATAACTCGGGGGTTCATCAGGTTTCAGTCGGACAACATCACGACTGTAGCTTACATCAACCATCAGGGAGGGACAAGAAGCTCCCTAGCAATGATGGAAGTATCAAAGATAATTCGCTGGGCAGAGTCTCACTCTTGCCACCTGTCAGCAATCCACATCCCGGGAGTGGAGAACTGGGAGGCGGATTTCTTGAGTCGCCAGACTCTTCATCCGGGGGAGTGGGAACTTCATCCGGAGGTCTTTGCCCAAATACTTCGACGTTGGGGCAAACCAGAGATAGATCTCATGGCGTCTCGCCAGAACGCCAAACTTCCTCGCTACGGGTCCAGATCCAGGGATCCGGGAGCAGTTCTGATAGATGCTTTGACAGCACCTTGGAACTTCAGGATGGCTTATGTGTTTCCACCCTTCCCGCTGCTTCCTCGATTGATTGCCAAAATCAAACAGGAGAGAGCATCAGTAATTCTAATAGCACCTGCTTGGCCACGCAGGACTTGGTATGCAGATCTAGTGGACATGTCATCCTGTCCGCCTTGGTCTCTACCTCTGAGACAGGACCTTCTGATACAGGGTCCATTCAAACATCAAAATCTAACTTCTCTGAAGCTGACTGCTTGGAAATTGAACGCTTGATTTTATCAAAACGTGGTTTTTCTGAGTCGGTTATTGATACCCTGATTCAGGCTAGGAAGCCTGTTACCAGAAGGATTTACCATAAAATATGGCGGAAATACCTATACTGGTGCGAATCCAAAGGTTACTCCTGGAGTAAGGTTAGGATCGCTAGGATATTGTCTTTTCTACAAGAAGGTTTAGAAAAGGGTTTATCAGCTAGTTCATTAAAGGGACAGATTTCAGCTCTGTCCATCTTGTTACACAGACGTCTGTCAGAAAATCCAGACGTCCAGTCCTTTTGTCAGGCTTTAGCTAGGATCAAGCCTGTGTTTAAAGCTGTTGCTCCACCATGGAGTTTAAACTTAGTTCTTAACGTTTTACAGGGTGTTCCGTTTGAACCCCTTCATTCCATTGATATAAAAATGTTATCTTGGAAAGTTCTGTTTTTAATGGCTATTTCCTCGGCTCGAAGAGTCTCTGAGTTATCAGCCTTACATTGTGATTCCCCTTATCTGATTTTTCACTCAGACAAGGTAGTTCTGCGTACTAAACCTGGGTTCTTACCTAAGGTAGTCACTAACAGGAACATCAATCAAGAGATTGTTGTCCCATCCTTGTGTCCAAATCCTTCTTCAAAGAAGGAACGTCTTTTACACAATCTGGATGTAGTTCGTGCCCTCAAGTTCTACTTGCAGGCAACTAAAGATTTTCGCCAAACTTCTTCCTTGTTTGTCGTTTACTCTGGACAGAGGAGAGGTCAAAAAGCTTCTGCTACCTCTCTCTCTTTTTGGCTTCGTAGCATAATACGTTTAGCCTATGAGACTGCTGGACAGCAGCCTCCTGAAAGAATTACAGCTCACTCCACTAGAGCTGTGGCTTCCACTTGGGCCTTTAAGAATGAGGCCTCTGTTGAACAGATTTGCAAGGCTGCAACTTGGTCTTCGCTTCATACTTTTTCCAAATTTTACAAATTTGACACTTTTGCTTCTTCGGAGGCTATTTTTGGGAGAAAGGTTCTTCAGGCAGTGGTTCCTTCTGTATAATGAGCCTGCCTATCCCTCCCGTCATCCGTGTACTTTTGCTTTGGTATTGGTATCCCAGAAGTAATGATGACCCGTGGACTGATCACACATAACAGAAGAAAACATAATTTATGCTTACCTGATAAATTCCTTTCTTCTGTTGTGTGATCAGTCCACGGCCCGCCCTGTTTTAAGGCAGGTAAATATCTTTTAAATTATACTCCAGTCACCACTTCACCCTTGGTTACTCCTTTCTCGTTGTTTCTTGGTCGAATGACTGGGACTGACGTAGAGGGGAGGAGCTATATGCAGCTCTGCTGGGTGAATCCTCTTGCATTTCCTGTTGGGGAGGAGTTATATCCCAGAAGTAATGATGACCCGTGGACTGATCACACAACAGAAGAAAGGAATTTATCAGGTAAGCATAAATTATGTTTTTGTTTTATCCCTCCCTCTCTAGTGACTCTTGCGTGGAGTTCCAAATTCTGGGTATTTGCTATATCATACGTCACTAGCTCATGGACTCTTGCCAATTACATGAAAGAAAACATAAATAATGTAAGAACTTACCTGATAAATAAATTTATTTCATATTGGCAAGAGTCCATGAGGCCCACCCTTTTTTATGGTGGTTATGTTTTTTTTGTATAAAGCACTATTATTTCCAAATTCTTTTGTTGATTCTTTTTACTCCTTTCTTTATCACCCCACTACTTGGCTATTCATTAAACTGAATTGTGGGTGTGGTGAGGGGTGTATTTATAGGCATTTTGAGATTTGGGAAACTTTGCCCCTCCTGGTATGATTGTATATTCCATACGTCACTAGCTCATGGACTCTTGCCAATATGAGAGAGAGAGATAGCGAGAGAGAGAGAGACTGACTCACTCATTACCAAGCATGTAGGAAATATAATGGAGGAAAGGCTGGTCACAGAATAAACAGATGTTAGTAGTCAGCGTAAACAAAGCATTGTGTGTATATATATATATATATATATATATATATATATATATATATATATATATATATATATATATATGAGAATCAAGAAAAATCACCAGCGCTAGACCTTTTTTTAAAAAAAAAAAAAAAAGCTATAAGCTGCCCTAGAGTTTTCCTATCTAGGTATAGGTAAGAATCCCATTGTATATTGTAAGTGTATTGCAATATCGGAGTAAACTAAAGATATGTCTTATTCAGTATATACTGTACAATACACTATTAACAAGAGACTTCTTGCCCACCCAATATGATTTGCGTGCTGACTCAGTATTGACACAGTGTACCCCTGTCACTGTTAGAGATATTAAGAAAAGAGCAATCAATAATGGTTAAAAGGTGCTCTGCTATAGTCAATTTTTTCCCAAAATACAGTTTGTCAAAATCCTTCGTAAAGTAAGGCAGTTCTTAATAAATAGCTGTATTCTGGTATTTTAAATTTCTTTTGTAGATAACGTCTTCATCTTGTATAATGAAATAAAGAGTTCTTGCTTACCAGCTCAGACCTCAATCATATGAGGTAAGGTGTCTGCTCTGCGTGATTTAAAGATGATTTTATCTTTCAACCCCAGTGTGGTATCCTTAGGTTTTCTTGGTCCACTTATTTTCTCTTGTTGGAGGTAGTTTTTATCTTCAGTGGTAATCCTGGACTCTCTGCTGTTCTTTAATGTGCTGGTGAGAATCTTTTATCCTCTCAGGTGTATGAAGAGCAATTGGCAAAGGTTCCAAGAGTTATGCATGAAGGAAAAAACCACACATAGCGTAATACTGTATAACATAAAATGTATTATATACAAATAGTATTATGCTTACATTAGTAAACCTCAATCCATGATGAGGTAAGATTATAGCTTTATCCAAAATATATTAGTATATTTCCAGATGAGACCTTGCTGTTAACAGGTAGTCTGTGTTGTTGGGTGTGTATATTCTATAACTATCGTTACTCACTTTGTTCAGTCAAGGGCTAAGTGACCTTTAAAGTGCAAAGGTTGATGTGCAACTATACTGGTGGTAGCCCCCTGTAATGGATTTAGTGAGTTGCTGTGTATAATAGTATAGAGGTTTACCCCAAGGATATGTATTCAATTGCACTATTTGGTTCCAGCTATCGCGTATATATAAGAAACAGTTTTAGTGCTGTATAGTAGTTAAAAAGACCAGCTGTTAAAAACAAACTGCCGGTTGAAGAGCCTGTCCACCCAGTAGTATAGTTGTACCGAACTTCTTCGTTAGAGGAAAGTGGTTAGACAGGTTTCCGGCTGATAGAGAAAAAACACGCCCACTTTAGTACCTTTTTAATCTCAATATCCATTGCGGCTTGTGACGTCCTGACGTCATGTGAGCTACGGAAGCCTATAGAGACGGTTCTGTCTCTAGTTATTATGGCAACCTTGCATTTACTATGTTTCAATTGGGAACTATGTTGGGTCCTAAAGCCCTTACGTTTGTAAATATTATAGCCCATTGTTAGATTGGAAAAAAGATTAGTTACCGTGTACTACCAGTCTAAGTTTGCGACTGTTACATTATAGCCTGTTATAACACTGATTGTTTTTGCAACATTTAAAAAAATAAAGGAAATATTTTTGTATTGTAAATCAGTTTTGGTTCTGACATTATAAAGTGAAGAGAAGTGCCCTTTAATTTCAGTTCAATAGAATGTTTCCAAATTATCTTTTCGTTATTTATTACATTTGCTAATTAGACAAATTTTGTTATTTGGTGAATTAGCCTATAGGACATGATAAATATACGATCTTAGTTTTTGGTGTGTTATGATCATGACAGTGTGAGATAAAAGATGTTGATATATGTGTCTCATACTATGGGGGTGTATGTATTATAATAGACTCTCTTTTTTTTAAATGAGAATGGTAATTGTGCCAAATGTGGATAGTAATATGTGCTAGTACTATATATTTTGGATATTATTTCATGCTTATTTTAATTTTTGAGTTTATATCTGGTATGGTATATAGCATTCTAGATTTGGTAGTATTTTGTACTAGTTGGATATTATTTCATTCTTATTTTAAAACATATATCTTTATAAAAAAAAGCTGCTAGATCAATATCCTCATTGAGTCCTGTCGGGTTCATGGTTCCCATATAGTGGATCCAGTAGGTTTTGTGTTGTCTTAGCCTTTGAAACCTGTCCTATAGTCTAATTTACAAAATAACAAAATTAGTCTAATTAGCAAATGTAATAAATAACGAAAAGATAATTTGGCAACATTCTATTGAACTGAAATTAAAGGGCACTTCTCTTCACTTTATAATGTCGGAACCAAAATTGATTTACTATACAAAAATATGTTGCAAAAAAGATCATTGTTCTAACAGGCTGTTATGCAACAGTCGCAACTTAGACTGGTAGTACATGGTAACTAATCAACAAGTTTCTTTTTTCCAATTTAACAATGGGCTATAATATATACAAACGTAAGGGCTTTAGGACCCAACATAGTTCCCAATTGAAACATAGTAAACGAACACACACAAGGTTGCCATAATAATTAGACACATAACCGTCTCTATAGGCTTCCATAGCTCACATGACGTCAGGACGTCACACGTCACAAGCCGTAATGGAGATAGAGAAAAAACACGCCCACTTTAGTACCTTTTTAATCTCAATCAGCCGGAAACCTGTTTAACCACTCTCCTCTGACGAAACGCGTAAGTACTATACTAGTGGGCGGACAGGATCTTCTCCAACCGGCAGACAGTTTGTTTTTTACAGCTGGTCTTTTTAACTACTATACGGCACTAAGACTGTTTCTTATATATACGCGACAGCTGGGACCTAAAAGTGCAATTGAATACATATCCTTGGGGTAAACCTCTATACTATTATACACAGCAACTCACTAAATCCATTACAGGGGGCTACCACCAGTACAGTTGCACATCAACCTTTGCACTTTAAAGGTCACTTAGCCCTTGACTGAACAAAGTGAGTAACGATAGTTATAGAATATATACACCCAACAGCACAGACAACCTTTTAACAGCAATGTCTCATCTGAAAATATACCATTATATTTTGAATAAAGCTATAATCTTACCTCATCATGGATTGAGGTCTACTAATGTAAGCATAATACTATTTGTATATAATACATTTTATGTTATACAGTATTACGCTATGTGTGTTTTTTTCCTTCCTGCATAACTCTTGGAACCTTTGCCAGTCGCTCTTTATACACCTGAGGGGATAAAAGATTCTCACCAGCACATGAAATACATTTTAAAATACCAGCATACAGCTATTAAGAACTGCCTTACTTTACGAAGGATTTTGACTAACTGTATTTTGGAAAAAATTAACTATAGCAGAGCGCCTTTTAACCATTATTGATTGCTCTTTTCTTAATAAATATATATATATAATATAAATCAAACCACTGCACTCCCTTGCTGTGCAAAATCGCAGGTGCTCATTTCCATAGAAATAGATATGCTGTGAAGTAAACCAGGCACTCTTGTTTTTTTTTAAACGAATAATTTCGTTATTATTCGGTACAATCCAATATTCTCAACGTTTTGGTCCTCACATTGGTCATTTGTCAAGGGTATAAATCTGTCAAAATAGCATACAGATGATCAAAATCAAATCTTCTTACATATTTACAATGTCACACTTAGAAATACAGAGCACATTTTAAAACCGGTAGTGACATCATACCTGATCCGGGTCCGACTATCACATACTTCCCCAACATTAACCTCAGACTTTAAAGCTCCCAGGCCAAATAATAAGCCAATCAAAAGAGCAGAGCGAAGCCATCACCCTGGTAACCAAACAGCAAGCAGAAAACAAAAAAGAAAAAAGTAAAAAAGGCATCAGCACTTGCAGTAAACGAACACATAACCATATTGATAAAAAAATAACTATATGTATGCAGAGCCGGATCAGAGAGTGACATTCACTTACGGAGTACAAATTTATAATAAATTCTAAACCTCAAGATAGATAAGATGGTAATGGCAGAAATCCATTTAATCTAATATTACGCTCATGAGAATAAAAATAATATACAAACTATAATACAGCAGTGGTATATTGCAGAAATAAATCTCTATCTTTCAGAGAGAAAACATGACCATTTTACTTGCTTATTTAACCCCCAAGGGGCCATCGTTTGTAAGCGATAGATCCACTCCACCTCCCTACAGAGTAACTTTTTTAGTGTCGCCCCCTCTTGGGTGACGTTTGATCTGATCTATGGGCATACACCTCAGGTCTGCCACGCCATGGTTTGCTTCCAGAAAGTGTAAGGCAACCGGGTGGTCACTTTCCTTATTTTTTAATGCCTGTCTAATTTAGATTTATGATTTGCAATTCTATCCTTTAGGGGGCGCTCCGTTTTACCAACATACATTAACCCACATGGGCATTTGATTATATAAACCACCATCTCAAATGAACAGGTTAACCTATGCTTTAAAGGGAACCATAACACCTGCTTTGAAATGTTTTTAAATAACTTTCTATGATTATGCAAAATAAACTAACTACAATTCTGTGTGTGGTCATCATCTTACTGCATTCTGTTGCAGAAAATAGCTTTATAATTTGAATGCTAATCTGCAGACTACAATCTATGTATGATGCCATATTGGGAATTACTTTCCACTACAGTGGGTCATGTGACAAAAACTGCACCTTCTTCTATTACTAACTCTGAGAAAGCAGAGTGATCACGTTCAGTGTCTGAGAAGTATGGCATAAGGCACTTCTATAATTATAAATACCAAGAGCAGAGAAGGAAGTGGGAGGGGGAAAGGAATGCACAGGGGGAAGAAAGGCTCCGGAGACAGAACGCAAACTCTTGCTGCAGATATAAATTTAAAAAGAAACATCTGCATTCATTTAAGTTACTCACAGTCTCAGGAGTCTTGAGTCTCCCTCCCCTTCCTCCCCCTTCCTTTCTTGCTCTTGGTATTTATAATCATATCCGTGCCTGAAGCCGTTCGTCTTAGACACTGCAGTGCTCTGCTTCCTGAGTATTAGAAATAGAAGGTGCCGTGTGAGTCACATGACCTACAGTACTGATGTAGAACGCGCGTTACAACATGGCAGTTTACATAGCAAGTGCTAGGCTGCAGATTAATCTGTTTAAATTATGAAGCTGGTTTTCTACAACAGAATTACAAAGATGAAGACTGCATACATAATTGTTAGTTTATTTTGCCCTATTAGAACAAGTTAGTTTAGAATATTTGAAGCAGGTGTTGTGGTTTCCTTTAAGCCCATCATCTTCCCAGTTCGTGGGTGTTCAAAAGTTTCCCCTAAAATCAGCCTATTACAAGTGACGCATCCGTCAGACCTATAACAACCAACTTTAGTTTCCCAGGACTTATGCATATAGCTACCTAACGGATCACTCTTAACCAACAAATCCTTGAGGTTTCTGCCTCTTTTAAAACCCACAAGTGGGCGTTGACCTTTTTATTAAGTGATGGGTCACTCTGTAGTAGGGGCCAATTCTTATAAATTGCCTTTTTCATATTTAAAGACTGTAGATTGTATTTAGGTGAAAAAACACATGAGGGATTGGCTTATTATTTGGCCTGGGAGCTTTAAAGTCTGAGGTTAATGTTGGGGAAGTATGTGATAGTCGGACCCGGATCGGGTATGATGTCACTTCCGGTTTTACGATGTGCTCTGTATTTCTAAGTGTGACATTGTAAATATGTAAGTAGATTTGATTTTGATCATCTGTATGCTATTTTGACAGATTTATACCCTTGTCAAAGGTCCAATGTGAGGACCAAAACGTTGGGAATATCGGATTGTACCGTATAATAAAGAAATTTTTCATTTGAAAAAACAAGTGTCTGGTTTACTTCACAGTGCATATATGTGTGTGTGTGTGTGTGTGTATGTATATATATATATATATATATATATATATATATATATATATATATATATATATATATATATATATATATATATATATATATGGATATATCCAGAAAAAGACTGCACTCACTGGGCTTTAAAGTCAAAAATAACTTTTAATATTCCATGTTAAAATGGGGGAAATTAGCATGACTTTTCGGTGCTGTACTAGCACCTTTATCAAATGTTCACAAAAAGAAAAGGAAAGACTCAGTGCAGGTGCATCCTCAACGCGATATATATATTTATTATTATTATTATTATTATTTTGTAGAGCGCCAACAGATTTCATATATATATATATATATATATATATATATATATATATATATATATATATATATATATATATATATATATATAATTTACTACGTAAAAGAAAATATACACAAGTGTTAAATTTTCATACAGTGCAACTTTGTCTATATCATTGTCTATATATCATTTCAGCTGTGTAGATTTGTTATTATTTTACTACATACTGTTTGAGTTTTTATAATGAAGTTTTTTACATTTCCGTTTTTTTAGATGATTTCAAACGGGAAAAATGCTTCTGAGTTGTTCCCTGCCGTTGTGAAGAATGTGGCTAGCAAAAATCTTGAGGTAAGCAAATTGGTTTCATCAGTTTTTGGCATGGGCGTAGGAACCTGGTGGGATGGGGGGGAGCCCATCCCCCAGGAAATCATGTGGGGGGGACAGATAATTGATAAATACCCGCCCCCCAGTTAAATGAAGCAGCATCTTAATTTCAAAGTTGCAGACACATAATGCTAGGCACTCTTTGTACAATCCCTGAAACCAAATAACAACCCCAACTAAATGAAAGCTTTGAGATGCTACTCAGATGTCCCTTTGGTATTATACAAATGTGTATGATATGCCTAGTAGTTAAATGTGCATATATTGTGTGTATGTTGTGTGGTTCATGTATGTGAATGCTGTGTAGTGTGTGTATGCTGTGTGTTGCGTGCATGCATTTATGCTGTGAATGTGGTGTGTGTGTGCTGTGAATGTGTGTGTGTGTGTGCTGTGAATGTGGTGTGTGTGTGCTGTGAATGTGGTGTGTGTGTGCTGTGCATGTGGTATGTGTGTGTGTGTGCTGTGAATGTGGTGTGTGTGCTGTGAATGTGGTGTGTGTGCTGTGAATGTGGTGTGTGTGTGTGCTGTGAATGTGGTGTGTGTGTGTGCTGTGAATGTGGTGTGTGTGTGTGCTGTGAATGTGGTGTGTGTGTGTGCTGTGAATGTGGTGTGTGTGTGTGCTGTGAATGTGGTGTGTGTGTGTGCTGTGAATGTGGTGTGTGTGTGTGCTGTGAATGTGGTGTGTGTGTGTGCTGTGAATGTGGTGTGTGTGTGTGCTGTGAATGTGGTGTGTGTGTGTGTGCTGTGAATGTGGTGTGTGTGTGTGTGCTGTGAATGTGGTGTGTGTGTGTGTGCTGTGAATGTGGTGTGTGTGTGTGTGCTGTGAATGTGGTGTGTGTGTGTGTGCTGTGAATGTGGTGTGTGTGTGTGTGCTGTGAATGTGGTGTGTGTGTGTGTGCTGTGAATGTGGTGTGTGTGTGTGTGCTGTGAATGTGGTGTGTGTGTGTGTGCTGTGAATGTGGTGTGTGTGTGTGTGCTGTGAATGTGGTGTGTGTGTGTGTGTGCTGTGAATGTGGTGTGTGTGTGTGTGTGTGTGCTGTGAATGTGGTGTGTGTGTGTGTGTGTGTGCTGTGAATGTGGTGTGTGTGTGTGTGTGTGTGTGCTGTGAATGTGGTGTGTGTGTGTGTGCTGTGAATGTGGTGTGTGTGTGTGTGCTGTGAATGTGGTGTGTGTGTGTGTGCTGTGAATGTGGTGTGTGTGTGTGTGCTGTGAATGTGGTGTGTGTGTGTGTGTGCTGTGAATGTGGTGTGTGTGTGTGTGTGTGCTGTGAATGTGGTGTGTGTGCTGTGAATGTGGTGTGTGTGTGTGTGTGTGTGCTGTGAATGTGGTGTGTGTGTGTGTGCTGTGAATGTGGTGTGTGTGCTGTGAATGTGGTGTGTGTGTGTGTGTGCTGTGAATGTGGTGTGTGTGTGCTGTGAATGTGGTGTGTGTGTGTGTGTGCTGTGAATGTGGTGTGTGTGTGTGCTGTGAATGTGGTGTGTGTGTGTGTGCTGTGAATGTGGTGTGTGTGTGTGTGCTGTGAATGTGGTGTGTGTGTGTGTGCTGTGAATGTGGTGTGTGTGTGTGTGCTGTGAATGTGGTGTGTGTGTGCTGTGAATGTGGTGTGTGTGTGTGTGTGTGCTGTGAATGTGGTGTGTGTGTGTGCTGTGAATGTGGTGTGTGTGTGTGTGTGTGTGTGCTGTGAATGTGGTGTGTGTGTGCTGTGAATGTGGTGTGTGTGTGCTGTGAATGTGGTGTGTGCTGTGAATGTGGTGTGTGTGTGTGTGTGTGCTGTGAATGTGGTGTGTGTGTGTGTGTGTGCTGTGAATGTGGTGTGTGTGTGTGTGCTGTGAATGTGGTGTGTGTGTGTGTGCTGTGAATGTGGTGTGTGTGTGTGTGCTGTGAATGTGGTGTGTGTGTGTGTGTGTGCTGTGAATGTGGTGTGTGTGTGTGTGTGTGCTGTGAATGTGGTGTGTGTGTGTGCTGTGAATGTGGTGTGTGTGTGTGCTGTGAATGTGGTGTGTGTGTGTGCTGTGAATGTGGTGTGTGTGCTGTGAATGTGGTGTGTGTGTGTGTGCTGTGAATGTGTGTGTGTGTGTGTGTGTGCTGTGAATGTGGTGTGTGTGTGTGCTGTGAATGTGGTGTGTGTGTGCTGTGAATGTGGTGTGTGTGTGTGTGCTGTGAATGTGGTGTGTGTGTGCTGTGAATGTGGTGTGTGTGTGTGTGCTGTGAATGTGGTGTGTGTGTGTGCTGTGAATGTGTGTGTGTGTGTGTGTGTGCTGTGAATGTGGTGTGTGTGTGCTGTGAATGTGGTGTGTGTGTGTGTGTGTGTGTGTGCTGTGAATGTGGTGTGTGTGTGTGTGTGTGCTGTGAATGTGGTGTGTGTGTGTGTGTGTGCTGTGAATGTGGTGTGTGTGTGTGTGCTGTGAATGTGGTGTGTGTGTGTGTGCTGTGAATGTGGTGTGTGTGTGTGTGCTGTGAATGTGGTGTGTGTGTGTGTGTGTGCTGTGAATGTGGTGTGTGTGTGTGTGTGTGCTGTGAATGTGGTGTGTGTGTGCTGTGAATGTGGTGTGTGTGCTGTGAATGTGGTGTGTGTGCTGTGAATGTGGTGTGTGTGTGTGTGCTGTGAATGTGGTGTGTGTGTGCTGTGAATGTGGTGTGTGTGTGTGTGCTGTGAATGTGGTGTGTGTGTGTGTGTGCTGTGAATGTGTGTGTGTGTGCTGTGAATGTGGTGTGTGTGTGTGTGTGTGCTGTGAATGTGTGTGTGTGTGTGTGTGTGCTGTGAATGTGGTGTGTGTGTGTGTGTGCTGTGAATTGTGTGTGTGTGTGTGTGTGTGTGCTGTGAATGTGGTGTGTGTGTGTGCTGTGAATGTGGTGTGTGTGTGTGTGCTGTGAATGTGGTGTGTGTGTGTGTGCTGTGAATGTGGTGTGTGTGGTGTGCTGTGAATGTGGTGTGTGTGTGTGTGTGCTGTGAATGTGGTGTGTGTGTGTGTGTGTGCTGTGAATGTGGTGTGTGTGCTGTGAATGTGGTGTGTGCTGTGAATGTGGTGTGTGTGTGCTGTGAATGTGGTGTGTGTGTGTGTGCTGGTGAATGTGTGTGGTTGTGTGTGCTGTGAAGTTGGTGTTGTGTGTGCTGAATGTGGTGTGTTGGTGTGCTGTGAATGTGGTGGTGTGTGCTGTTGTGTGCTGGATTGTGTGTGTGCTTTGTTAATGTGGGTATTGTGTGTGTTTGTCTGTGATGTGTGATGTGGTTGTGTGTGATTGTGTGTGTGTGCTGTGAATGTGGTGTGTGTGTGTGTGTGTGCAGTGAATGTGGTGTGTTGTGTTTGTGTGCAGTGAATGTGGTGTGTGTGTGTGTGCTGTGAATGTGGTGTGTGTGTGTGTGCTGTTGCAGTGGTGTGTGTGTGTGTGTGTGCTGTGAATGTGGTGTGTGTGTGTGTGTGTGCTGTGAATGTGGTGTGTGTGTGTGTGCTGTGAATGTGGTTGTGTGTGTGTGCTGGTGGGTGAGTGTGTGTGCTGTGAATGTGGTGTGGTGCTGTGAATGTGGTGTGTGTGCTGTTGAATGTGGTGGTGTGTGCTGTGAATGTGGTAGTGTGTGCTGTGAAATGTGGTGTGTGTGCTGGTGAATGTTGCTGATGTGTGTGCTGTGAATGTGGTGTGTGTGTGTGTGCTGTGAATGTGGTGTGTGTGTGTGTGCTGTGAATGGGGTGTGTGTGTGGTGCTTGTGGTGTGTGTGTGTGTGCTGTGAATGTGGTGTGTGTGTGTGTGTGTGTGCTGTGAATGTGGTGTGTGTGTGTGTGTGTGTGTGCTGTGAATGTGGTGTGTGTGTGTGTGTGTGTGTGCTGTGAATGTGGTGTGTGTGTGTGTGTGTGTGTGCTGTGAATGTGGTGTGTGTGTGTGTGGTGTGTGAATGTGGTGTGTGTGTGTGCTGTGAATGTGTGTGTGTGTGGTGTGTGTTCTGTGTGTGTGTGTGTTCTGTGAATGTGGTGTGTGTGTGTGTGTGTGTGCTGGCAATGTGGTGTGTGTGTGTGCTGGCAATGTGGTGTGTGTGTGTGCTGGCAATGTGGTGTGTGTGTGTGCTGGCAATGTGGTGTGTGTGTGTGCTGGCAATGTGGTGTGTGTGTGTGTGCTGGCAATGTGGTGTGTGTGTGTGCTGGCAATGTGGTGTGTGTGTGTGCTGGCAATGTGGTGTGTGTGTGTGCTGGCAATGTGGTGTGTGTGTGTGCTGGCAATGTGGTGTGTGTGTGTGCTGGCAATGTGGTGTGTGTGTGTGCTGGCAATGTGGTGTGTGTGTGTGCTGGCAATGTGGTGTGTGTGTGTGTGCTGGCAATGTGGTGTGTGTGTGTGTGTGCTGGCAATGTGGTGTGTGTGTGTGTGTGCTGGCAATGTGGTGTGTGTGTGTGTGCTGGCAATGTGGTGTGTGTGTGTGCTGGCAATGTGGTGTGTGTGTGTGTGCTGGCAATGTGGTGTGTGTGTGTGTGCTGGCAATGTGGTGTGTGTGTGTGTGTGTGCTGGCAATGTGGTGTGTGTGTGTGTGTGTTCTGTGAATGTGGTGTGTGAATGTGGTGTGTGTGTGTGTGTGCTGGCAATGTGGTGTGTGTGTGTGTGCTGGCAATGTGGTTGGTGTGTGTGTGTGCTGGCAATGTGGTTGGTGTGTGTGTGTGCTGGCAATGTGGTGTGTGTGTGTGTGCTGGCAATGTGGTGTGTGTGTGTGTGCTGGCAATGTGGTTGGTGTGTGTGTGTGCTGGCAATGTGGTTGGTGTGTGTGTGTGCTGGCAATGTGGTGTGTGTGTGTGCTGGCAATGTGGTGTGTGTGTGTGCTGGCAATGTGGTGTGTGTGTGTGCTGGCAATGTGGTGTGTGTGTGTGTGTGCTGGCAATGTGGTGTGTGTGTGTGTGTGTTCTGTGAATGTGGTGTGTGAATGTGGTGTGTGTGTGCTGGCAATGTGGTGTGTGTGTGTGTGCTGGCAATGTGGTGTGTGTGTGTGTGTGCTGGCAATGTGGTGTGTGTGTGTGTGTGTTCTGTGAATGTGGTGTGTGAATGTGGTGTGTGTGTGCTGGCAATGTGGTGTGTGTGTGTGTGCTGGCAATGTGGTGTGTGTGTGTGTGCTGGCAATGTGGTGTGTGTGTGTGTGTGCTGGCAATGTGGTGTGTGTGTGTGCTGGCAATGTGGTGTGTGTGTGTGCGCTGGCAATGTGGTGTGTGTGTGTGTGCTGGCAATGTGGTGTGTGTGCTGGCAATGTGGTGTGTGTGTGTGTGCTGGCAATGTGGTGTGTGTGTGTGCTGGCAATGTGGTGTGTGTGTGTGCTGGCAATGTGGTGTGTGTGTGTGCTGGCAATGTGGTGTGTGTGTGTGCTGGCAATGTGGTGTGTGTGTGTGCTGGCAATGTGGTGTGTGTGTGTGCTGGCAATGTGGTGTGTGTGTGTGTGTGTGTGTGTGTGCTGGCAATGTGGTGTGTGTGTGCTGTGTGTGTGCTGGCAATGTGGTGTGTGTGTGCTGTGTGTGTGCTGGCAATGTGGTGTGTGTGTGCTGTGTGTGTGCTGGCAATGTGGTGTGTGTGTGTGTGTGCTGTGAATCTGGTGTGTGTGTGTGTGTGTGCTGTGAATGTGGTGTGTGTGTGGTGTGTGTGTGCTGTGTGTGTGCTGGCAATGTGGTGTGTGTGTGTGTGTGCTGGCAATGTGGTGTGTGTGTGTGCTGGCAATGTGGTGTGTGTGTGTGTGTGCTGGCAATGTGGTGTGTGTGTGTGTGTGCTGGCAATGTGGTGTGTGTGCATGTTTATTTGTACCCTCTGCACTGTGTGTGTCTGCATGTATAGCTGTATGCGGTGTAGTGTGTGTTGCTGTGTGTTTTTGCAGGCTTTAAAGGGCTATGAAACCCAATTTTTTTCTTTCATGATTCAGAAAGAACATGCAATTTTAAACAACTTTCTAATTTACTTCTATTATCTAATTTGCTTCATACTCTTAATATTCTTTGCTGAAAGGCATATCTAGATAGGCTTAGTAGATGCTGATTGTAGCTGCACATAGATGCCTCGTGTGATTGGCTCACACATGTGCATTGCTATTTCTTCAACAAAGGATATCTAAAAATTTAAGCAAATTAGATAATAGATGTAAACTGGAATGTTGTTTAAAATTGTATACTCTATCTGAATCATGAAAGAAAAATGTTGGGTTTAGTGTCCCTTTAAGTGCCTCATATCTGACTAAATCTAGAACATTAATCGAGAATGCACAGAGCATCTTTCATTATTTGTATATTGAGATAAAAATATTTAAACTACTAAGATGTGTTTGTTAATAAAATAGTTTAACATTAGGAACTTTTTTTGTGCTCACTTTTGTATAATCCTGATTTTTTAACATTGACACCTAAAATAGGTTCAACATTAGGTTTGTATAGAAGGGTCATTGGTTAATTTGAGCCTGTTTTTCAATTAAAAGATATTAGAAGAGCAGCTGCCTGTGAGTGCCCAGACCAGGCACAGCCCATGATGACAGGACCAGGTGCTTGTTTGTGTGGCTTTATTCTAAGGTCACCTGTTTGAAGCTCTCTGCAACAGTGATGAGCGCTTAAAGGGATATGAAACCCAAAATTGTTCTTTTGTGATTTTAAAAAAAGTTTCCTATTTACTTCTATTATGAAATTGCTTTGTTCCCACAATATTCTGTGTTGGAGATACCTAGGTAGGCAACTGGAGCACTGCATGGCAGGAAATAGTGCTACCATCTTCTGTTCTTGCAAATGGATATCATTCTTGCAAAACTGCTGCCTTATAGTGCTCCAGACATGGGCCGGCTCCTAAGTATATGTGCCTGCTTTTCAACAAAAGATACAAAGAGAATGAATACAAATTCATAATAGAAGTAAATTAGAAAGTTGTTTAAAATTGCATACTCTATCTGTATCTGAAAAAAAAAGTGTTTCATATACCTTTAAACTTTATTTTATAGAAATCTATAGAATGTGTGTTTCATGTATATATTTTTTTTTCTTTTTCTGTAACATCCATTATTATTATTTTTCGCTCCTTTTTGCAAATCCAGCAGCCAAAAATCATCTTCCTCTCATAAATCAGATTCCACAAAGTCTATCTGGAAGCCAAATCCAGTATGTAATAAGTCAAAACAATCCAAGAAAACTCACTCCAATGCAAAATCTACATGAAGGTGCAGCCCTTGATCCAGAATTGTTGCTGGTAGAGGGCAGGTTAAAGGGACACTGAACCCAAATTTCTTCTTTTGTGATTCAGATAGAGCATGCAATTTTAAGCAACTTTCTAATTTACTCACATTATCACATTTACTTCATTCTCATGGTATCTTTATTTGAAAAGCAAGAATGTAAGTTTAGATGCTGGCCCATTTTTGGTGAACAACCTGGGTTGTTCTTGCTGATTGGTGGATAAATCCACCCACCAATAAACAAGTGCTGTCCAGGTCTTAACCAAAAATTGTCTGGCTCCTTAGCTTAGATGCCTTCTTTTTCAAATAAAGATAGCAAGAGAACAAAGAAAAATTGATAATGGGAGTAAATTAGAAAGTGCCTTAAAATTACATGCTCTATCTGAATCCCGAAATAAATAATTTGGGTTCAGTGACCCTTTAAGCCTTTTTCAGAAGGCCTGGTCTTAGTCTGTTCATGATCCCTAGGTAATGGAGATTATCTCTTAGTGGTACAGAATAGGTTTTTGATTAAGGCCGCCTCGAGGGAGGTTTCTTCTGTCTCATGTTTTAAAGAGATCAGAAAAGATATTGGCGTTCCTTCAATGTGTTCAAGATCTGGAGGACATGAGAGCGATTGTTCCTTTTTTTTTTTTTTTTTTTTTTATTATGGGAAAGGTTTTTACTCCAATGTTTTTATTATTCTATAGAAGGAGGGAACATTCAGGCCCATTCTGGATCTAAAAACCCTGATAATTTTTTTTTTTTGGGTTCCCTCATTAAAAATGGAAACAATCAGATCTATTCTTCCTTTTGGTTTTACAAAGTCAGTGTATGATAACCATAGACTTGAAGGACGCCTACTTACATATTCCTATTCACAAAGATCACCACCTGTTTCTCCATTTTGCCTTTCTGAAAGGACACTATCAGTTCTTACCTCTTCCCTTTGGTCTAGCTTCTGCTCCCGGAATCTTTGCCAAAGTTCTGGGTGCTTTATCAGTTGTCTGAGCTCAAGGCATAGCGGTTTCTCACTACTTGGACGATATTTTGGTTCAAGCTCCAACTTTGCTTGTAGTAACTGCACACTGAAACACACGTCTGTTTTTTTTTTTCCGCAGTCATGCCTAGAAGGTAAATGTAGCAAAGAGTTCTGAACCTCTCACAAGAGTGTCCATTTTGGGAGTGATCATAGATTTGATTTCCAAGCGGCTGTTCTTAACAGAGCAACACAACCTCAAACTTCTATATGCTTGTCAAAGCCCACAGTCTGTTCCTCATGCTTCTGTGGGTCTCATGGTGGCAGCATCCAATGCCATTCCATTTGCAATGTTTCATTTATGTCCTTTACAACTATGCATACTAAGACAGTGGAATGGGGACCACACAGATCTGTCTCACATAATTCATCAAGATCCTTTGGTCAGACAGTCTCTTTCTTGGTGGACTTCCCTAACCCAATTTCTCAGGAAATGCTGTTTTGTAGTCTGTTGTGGGAAATAATTACCACAAATACAAGCTTCTTGTGTTGGGGAGCTGTGGGGTCCTTGGAGAACTTAGGGAGTTTGGTCTCTTTGGGAGGCGAGGTTACCCAATCAATGTTTCAGGCCTGGAATCTTCTCAATTCAGTCTCTTTCATACGTTTTCAGTCCGACAACATTACAGTGGTGGCTTATATCAATCATCAGGGTGGTACTCGCAGTACCCTAGCAAAGGTGTCTTGCATTCTAACATAGGCAGAATCCTATGGATGTACAATATAAAAAATTCACAATTCTGGAGTCGGCATATTTGAATTGTCAGACTCCACACTCGGGTGAAGTGTCTATCAAATAGACTTTCGATCATTTAGGTAAGCATTGGGGTCTCCCAGAGTTTGACTTAATGATGGCTTTTCGTCTGAACCACAAACTTTTCAGAGACCCTTAGGCGGAATTGATAGATGCTGTTTAAGTTCCTCTGCCATTTCATCTAGTTTACCCATTTTTCCAATTGTACCCATTCCTTGAGTCACTGCTTGGTTCAGACAAGATTGTACTTTTACCATTCTAATAGCTCCTGCTTGGGTACACAGGACTTGGTATGCCGATCTGGTTCAAATGTCCAGTGCTCCTCAATAGCGTCCTCCACTTGCCCCAGATCTGTTTTCTCAGGTTCTTTCTTTTGTCAAAATCTTCAGTCTCTCTGCTTGACTGCTTATAGTTTGATCGATTTGATTGTTTCCCAAAGTGGTTTTTCATACTCAGTGGAAGATACATTGATTCAGGCACGTACGACAGTCACTAGAAAAAATTACCACAAGGTCTTGAAGGTGTATCTTTATTGGTGATTGTAATGTGGATATTCTTGGCATTCCTTTAGTATTCCACATATTTTTCAATTTCTTAAAGACTGATTAGACAAGGGTCTGTCTGCTAGAACTTTGAAGGGACATATTTTGTCCGTATCTGTCCTACTACATAGGAAACTGGCTTGTCTTCCAGATATTAAAGCTTTTGTTCAGTCTCTGGTTAGAATCAGACCTGTTATCAAACCATTTACTCCTTTATGGAATCTTAATTTGGTCTTAAGTGCATTACAATCCCTTTCATTTGAACCAATGCATTCCTAGGACCTAAAACTGTTGTTTCTATTAGCTATTTCATCAGTCAGGAGAGTCTGAGTTGTCAGCTCTTTCTTGTAATCCTCAGTATTTGGTGTTTTCATCAAGCTGAGGCAGTTTTGTGTACCTTCTCCAGTTTTTTTAACTAAGGTAGTTTTTTGGAAAATATTTTACCAGGGAATTGTTTTTCCATCCTTTCTTTCTAAGGTGGTGATAGTCCACGAAAATCCTTACTTGTGGAAATTCATCACCTGGCCACCATAAAGAGGCAAAGACACCCCACAACAAAGCTTTAAATATCCCTCCTACTTCCCTCCCAGTAGTTCTTTGCCTAGTGAAGGAGAGGGCAAGAATAGAGGTGTGATGAATTTATGGAAGATTTACAAGGATTTTAATCCCAAATTCCCCATCAATAAATAGTTCCTGGAAGAGATGGTCATAGGAGAGTACTGGCTGTACAATGTAAATCTCCTCTATGGATTTGTGCTCACAAGCCTTCCACAGATGTTGCTTGGACAGTTGCTTTTTCCTGTTTCTAATAGAATCTATTTTGGCACTACAGCATATTGCATCACTATACTGGTGACATATATTCCTGAAGGTCAGGAATTTTCAGGCAGGATGCAGGGTACAGGGTACTGTGTCTCGGTAGGAGGGAATTTTAACTTTAACTTTTATTTTTAATGTTAATGTTTTTTTTTAATTGGCTCAGACAGCAAAACTGCTTATACATGCAGTCACTAATTTTTGGGGGCTTGTGATTGTATAAGGGTCTAGTAAGACAGAATTAGTTAAACGTTAACCGTTTTTCGACTGTACTTGAAGTGACTTCACTAAGGAGGCGTGTCTCCACATAGTGTGCGGCTTCTTTACAGAGAGGATAAGTCTCACAGCCTAATTCAGTCTTTCTCCTTCTGCTGTGTCGCTCCGATCTGCAGGAGAACCGGAAGTTTCTAAAGCTGATCATTCCATGTCAGGAGGAGCAGGTAGGCACCTCAGCTTAGCGCTGAGGTGTAGATTGCTCAGGAGTTTTTTTTCAATCATACATATATAGACTCTGATTAATCTGAAAATTCTTGTTAAAGAATAAGGGCTTTTGAAGCCATAGACTGTTGCTTTTATTATCGATTCTTAAAGAGACGGTAATGTTAACAAATTGAACTTGATTTTTTTTTTCTTTGAAAATCTGTGCTTAAATTTATGGTGCAATATAGACTTGGAGTCTAGGCCTACTGTTGAGTGCAATCTTTGTTTGGATACCCAAGTATAGAACCCCCTTTGCCTTTTTGCAGTTCTTGTATTGAGAGAACTCTTATGTATAAACACAAACTGTTTGTTTCTGAGCCACCATTCCCTCAGGATGATGCTGTACAGGCTCTGCCACAGCCTCTCCTCAAAATGTCCCAATCTTTGGTTACGTCACATGCAGTGCCCTGCGGTTCCTCTCAATCTCCGGATGGAGTGTCTTTAAAGGCTGAGGTTGCGGACCAGGTATCTGAGGCGGTATCTGAGGCGCTGGCCGCCATTCCCATGCTGCAGGGGAAGCGTAAGAGGAAAATTATAGAATCAGATATGGTATCAGATCCTGTTCAGGCTGACCGGGCCCGTCTTTCACATAGATCGAAAGAGGAAGATACTTCAGTAGCCTCTGAGGGTGAAATTTTAGATTCGGATAGTGTAATTCCTCCTTCTGATGCTGAAGTGGTTTCCTTCAGATTTAAGCTTGAGCACCTCCGTGTTTTGTTAAAGGATGTTTTAGCTACCTTGGACGACTATCGTGGTCAACCCTAAAAAGTCTAGTAAATTAAATAGATACTTTGATGTTCCCTCACCTGGGGAGGTGTTTCCAATGCCAGACCGTGCCACAGAGATTATTACCAGGGAATGGGAGAGACCAGAATACAATTTTTCCCCTCCCCTGTCTTTAGGAAGACGGTTCCATAGGTGGAAGGGGCTATTTCCACGATTGCCAAGAGAATTACTATTCCTATTGAGGATAGTTGCTCTTTCAAAGATCCGATGGATAAAAAGCTGGAGGCCTTTTTAACCCCTTAATGACCGAGGACGTGCAGGGTACGTCCTAAAAAAA
Organism: Bombina bombina; assembly: GCF_027579735.1. Classification (NCBI taxonomy): domain Eukaryota; kingdom Metazoa; phylum Chordata; class Amphibia; order Anura; family Bombinatoridae; genus Bombina; species Bombina bombina. The sequence goes on from NC_069500.1 coordinate 181,596,110, forward strand.
AAGGCAGTTAACGCCTGAGGACGTACCCTGCACGTCCTTGGTGTGGAAAGCAGCTGTAAGCGATCTTGCTCGCTTCCAGCTGCTTTCCGGTTATTGCAGTGATGCCTCGATATGGAGGCATCCTGCAATAACCTTACACGGCCATCCGATGCAGAGAGAGCCACTCTGTGGCCCTCTCTGCACCGGACATCGATGGCCGGTATCGTTGGTGGGTGGGAGCCGACTTGGGAGGCGGGTGGGCGGCCATCGGTGTGCCCTGTGTCGTCAAGGGGGGCGGGATCGGGTGCGGGCCGTTAGGGGGCCCGCATGGGCGCGCTCGCGTGCACGGAGGGTGGCGGGCGGGCGCGTGCACGGGGCAGGAGCGGGTGGGAACCGCTACACTATGGAAATTTTTTTTAGTAACAAATGGCCAAATCTTGTTTGTGCAAAAGCACAAAAAGAGATCATGGAGGGGTGGGGGGTTGGTTTTGTGTGGGGGGAAGCTACACTGCAGAAAAGTTTAATAAAAACTAAGAAAAATTTTTTTCTTCTAAACTGGGTACTGGCAGACAGCTGCCAGTACCCAAAATGGCGCAGATTAAGTTAGAGTGGGAGGGTTATAGAGCTGTTTGGGGGGGATCAGTGAGGTTGGGGGCTAAGGGGGGGATAGTACACAGCAGCATATGTAAATATGCTTTTTTTTAAAAAACAAAACAAAAAAAAACATAGCTTTTATTTTAGTACTGGCAGACTTTCTGCCAGTACTTAAGATGGCGGGGACAATTGTGGAGTGGGGGAGGGAAGAGAGCTGTTTGGGAGGGATCAGGGGGTCTGATGTTTCAGGTGGGAGGCTGAGCTCTACACTAAATGTGATATTAACCCTGCAAGCTCCCTACAAGCTACCTAATTAACCCCTTCACTGCTAGCCATAATACACGTGTGATGCGCAGCGGCATTTAGCGGCCTTCTAAATACCAAAAAGCAACGCCAAAGCCATATATGTCTGCTATTTCTGAACAAAGGGGATCCCAGAGAAGCATTTACAACCATTTGTGCCATAACTGCACAAGCTGTTTGTAAATGATTTCAGTGAGAAACCTAAAATTGTGAAAAATTTAAAGTTTTTTTTAATTTGATCGCATTTGGCGGTGAAATGGTGGCATGAAATATACCAAAATGGGCCTAGATCAATACTTGGGGTTGTCTACTACACTACACTAAAGCTAAAATTACCCCAAAAAGCTCCCTACATGCTCCCTAATTAACCCCTTCACTGCTGGGCATAATACACGTGTGGTGCGCAGTGGCATTTATTGGCATTCTAATTACCAAAAAGCAACACCAAAGCCATATAAGTCTGCTATTTCTGAACAAAGGGGATCCCAGAGAAGAATTTACAACCATTTATGCCATAATTGCACAAGCTGTTTGTAAATAATTTCAGTGAGAAACCTAAAGTTTGTGAAAAAATTTGTGAAAAAGTGAACAATTTTTTTTATTTTAACGCATTTGGCGGTGAAATGGTGGCATGAAATATACCAAAATGGGCCTAGATCAATACTTTGGGTTGTCTACTAAAAAAAAATATATACATGTCAATGGATATTCAGAGATTCCTGAAAGATATCAGGGTTCTAATGTAACTAGCGCTAATTTTGAAAAAAAAGTGGTTTGGAAATAGCAAAGTGCTACTTGTATTTATTGCCCTATAACTTGCAAAAAAAGCAAAGAACATGTAAACATTGGGTATTTCTAAACTCAGGACAAAATTTAGAAACTATTTAGCATAGGTGTTTTTTGGTGGTTGTAGATATGTAACAGATTTTGGGGGTCAAAGTTAGAAAAAGTGTATTTTTTTTCAATTTTTCCTCATATTTTATAATTTTTTTTATAGTAAATTATAAGATATGATGAAAATAATGGTATCTTTAGAAAGTCCATTTAATGGCGAGAAAAACGGTATATAATATGTGTGGGTACAGTAAATGAGTAAGAGGAAAATTACAGCTAAACACAAACACTGCAAAAATGTAAAAATAGCCTTGGTCCCAAACGGACAGAAAATGGAAAAGTGATGCGGTCATTAAGGGGTTAAAGAAGATGTATACAGTACTCATCAGGGGTTACAATGGCAACCGGCGGTATGCATTGCTATTGTAACCAGTGCGGCAGCCTATTGGTTTGATGCTTTGTCGAAGTCTCTTCAGCTGAAACTCCTTTGGAGGAGATTCAGGATAGGATAAAGGCTTTCAAGTTAGCCAATTCATTTATCACTGACGCTTCTTTGCAGGTCATTTAAGTTTGGGGCCAAAATATCTGACTTTGCAACTTTAGCACTATGGCTTAAGTCTTGGTCTGTAGACTTTTCCTCTAAAACTAAGCTTTTGACAATCCCTTACAAAGGAAAGACCTTGTTTGGGCCTGTATTGGCAGAAATTATTTCCGATATCACGGGTGGTAAAGGATCCTTTCTCCAACATAGGTGTGTCCGGTCCACGGCGTCATCCTTACTTGTGGGATATTCTCTTCCCCAACAGGAAATGGCAAAGAGCCCAGCAAAGCTGGTCACATGATCCCTCCTAGGCTCCGCCTTCCCCAGTCATTCTCTTTGCCGTTGCACAGGCAACATCTCCACGGAGATGGCTCAGAGTTTTTTGGTGTTTAAATGTAGTTTTTATTCTTCAATCAAGAGTTTGTTATTTTAAAATAGTGCTGGTATGTACTATTTACTCTGAAACAGAAAAGAGATGAAGATTTCTGTTTGTAAGAGGAAAATGATTTTAGCAACCGTTACTAAAATCGATGGCTGTTTCCACACAGGACTGTTGAGAGGAATTAACTTCAGTTGGGGGAAACAGTGAGCAGACTTTGGCTGCTTGAGGTATGACACATTTCTAACAAGACTTGGTAATGCTGGAAGCTGTCATTTTCCCTATGGGATCCGGTAAGCCATTTTCTTAATTTTCAATATTCAATATATATATCGCCTTTCTGCCTCAAGACAAAAAGAACAAATTGAAGGGACGTCAGAATAATTTTCGTTCCTTTCGTAACTTCAGAGGTAAGTCTTCCTCTGCCTCTACCACGCAGGAACAATCCAAGCCCTCTTGGAAGCCCGGTCAGTCCAAGCAATCCAATAATCCTGCAGCTGATTCAAAGTCAGCATGAAGAGTTTTCCCCCAATCCGGGACCTGGTCAAGTGATGGCCAAACTTTGAGCTTGGGAACGAGATGTCCCAGACCCGTGGGCAGTGGACATAGATTCCTAGGGTACTAGTTAGAGTTCAACACTTTTCCTCCTAGGGGCAGGTTCCACCTCTCAAGATTATCTGTAGACCGGACAAGAAGAGAGGCGTTCTTAAAATGTGTACAGGATATTTCCCTCCTGGGAGTGATAGTTCCAGTCC
>NC_069500.1:181604494-181684494 GCF_027579735.1 Bombina bombina
CTGGAGCAGCGATGCATTTCTGCTCAGTATCTGAACATGGCTGGCGGTTGGTGGTTAATCACATACGTCATTGGATCACTGACTGTGTTGAGCAATGGAACATTAGTGCTGCTTTGGAGCTGACTTTAACTCTGTGTTAAAACCTTTTGCAGGCGTACTACACGGTTATATGCAAGCAATAGTTCAACAAAAAGGTGCTCCAGAAAATAAGACATTTTCTCTTGTTAAGTGTATCCAGTCCACGGATCATCCATTTCTTATGGGATATTCTCCTTCCCAACAGGAAGTTGCAAGAGGATCACCCACAGCAGAGCTGCTATATAGCTCCTCCCCTCACTGCCATATCCAGTCATTCTCTTGCAACTCTCAACAAAGATGGAGGTAGTAAGAGGAGAGTGGTGTATTATAGTTAGTTTTTTAACTTCAATCAAAAGTTTGTTATTTATAAATGGTATCGGAGTGTACTATTTTATCTCAGGCAGCATTAGAAGAAGAATCTGCCTGCGGTTTCTATGATCTTAGCAGAAGTAACTAAGATCCACTGCCGTTCTCACATATTCTGAGGAGTGAGGTAACTTCAGAGGGGGAATGGCGTGCAGGTTATCCTGCAATAAGGTATGTGCAGTTAACATATTTCTAGGGATGGAATTTGCTAGAAAAATGCTGCTGATACCGGATTAATGTAAGTTAAGCCTAAATACAGTGATTTAATAGCGACTGGTATCAGGCTTATTATCAGAGATACATACTCTTATAAAAGTGCAATATAAAATGTTTGCTGGCATGTTTAATCGTTTTTATATATGCTTGGTGATAAAACTTATTGGAGCCTAGTTTTTTTCCACATGGCTGGCTTGATTTTTGCCTAGAAACAGTTTCCTGAGGCTTGCCACTGTTGTAATAAGAGTGGGAGGGGCCTATTTTAGCGTTTTTCTGCACTGCTAAAATTACAGACAGAGACACTCAGCTTCCCTCTGCATGATACAGGACATCTCTGAAGGGCTCAAAAGGCTTCAAAAGTCGTGTTTGAGGAGGGTAACAACCACAGTAGACCTGTGGCAGTTGTTGTGACTAGTTTTAAAAACGTTTTTTTTCATTTATTATTACGTTTTTGGTATTAAGGGGTTAATCATCCATTTGCAAGTGGGTGCAATGCTCTGCTAACTTGTTACATACACTGTAAAAATTTCAGTGGACTTAAAGGATGCCTACCTTCACATTCCGATTCACAAGAATCATCATCGGTTCCTGAGATTTGCCTTTCTAGACGGGCATTACCAATTTGTAGCTCTTCCCTTCGGGTTGGCTACAGCCCCAAGAATTTTTACAAAGGTTCTGGGCTCTCTTCTGGCGGTTCTAAGACCGCGAGGCATAGCGGTAGCTCCTTATCTAGACGACATCCTGATACAGGCGTCAAGCTTTCAAATTGCCAAGTCTCAAACAGAGATAGTTCTGGCATTTCTGAGGTCACATGGGTGGAAAGTGAATGAAGAAAAGAGTTCTCTATCTCCTCTCGCAAGGGTTTCCTTCCTAGGGACTCTTACAGATTCTGTAGAAATGAAAATTTACCTGACGGAGTCCAGGTTATCAAAACTTCTAAATGCTTGCCGTGTTCTTCACTCCACTCCGCGCCCTGCGGTGGCTCAGTGCATGGAGGTAATCGGCTTAATGGTAGCGGCAATGGACATAGTGCCATTTGCGCGCCTGCATCTCAGACCGCTGCAATTATGCATGCTCAGTCAGTGGAATGGGGATTACACAGATTTGTCCCCTCTACTAAATCTGGATCAGGAAACCAGAGAGTCTCTTCTCTGGTGGTTATCTCGGGTCCATCTGTCCAAGGGTATGACCTTTCGCAGACAAGATTGGACGATTGTAACAGATGCCAGCCTTCTAGGTTGGGGTGCAGTCTGGAACTCCCTGAAGGCTCAGGGATCGTGGACTCAGGAGGAGAAACACCTCCCAATAAATATTCTGGAGTTAAGAGCAATATTCAATGCTCTTCTAGCTTGGCCTCAGCAACCCTGAGGTTCATCAGATTTCAGTCGGACAACATCACGACTGTGGCTTACATCAACCATCAAGGGGGAACCAGGAGTTCCCTAGCGATGTTAGAAGTCTCCAAGATAATTCGCTGGGCAGAGTCTCACTCTTGCCACCTATCAGCAATCCATATCCCAGGTGTAGAGAACTGGGAGGCGGATTTTCTAAGTCGTCAGACTTTTCATCCGGGGGAGTGGGAACTCCATCCGGAGGTGTTTGCTCAATTGGTTCATCATTGGGGCAAACCAGAACTGGATCTCATGGCGTCTCGCCAGAACGCCAAGCTTCCTTGTTACGGATCCAGGTCCAGGGACCCAGAAGCGACGCTGATAGATGCTCTAGCAGCTCCTTGGTTCTTCAACCTGGCTTATGTGTTTCCACCGTTTCCTCTGCTCCCTCGACTGATTGCCAAAATCAGACAGGAGAGGGCATCAGTGATTCTGATAGCGCCTGCGTGGCCACGCAGGACCTGGTATGCAGACCTAGTGAACTTAACAAAAAAACGTAAATGAGAGGGCGCTAAAAGCTAAGAGAAACCAACACACTTAATCAGCATTAATTAGGCATCCATAGTAAAGAAAACAATACACCAAGTAATTTAAAAAGATTTACTATCAAAAATAAATTGCACAATATGCGGGACGTCTCCCTGCAGCAGATAAATATTACAAATAAAATAAATCAAAAGAAAAGTACTATATGGAATACCACCCTAAAAGTTAAAAATGTAAAAAATGAAAAAATATCAAAAAACAAAAAACAAAAATTTAAAAAACAATATTGCTGGCTAAGAGAATGTCCAATCTAAGGAAACTTCAGATGTTCCTCTTTGTTGCTGTGGGATCCAGTGTGTATCAAGGTTGGAAAAACAAATGTTGCTGATTAGAAAATGTCAATATAGTAGTTACTCCTTATGTTTGTATCAACTCTTCAAGTGTTAACACATATAGCAATTGTTTCCCATAATCTTATGTGTAGGCCAAAATACTGCTTCAATATATGCAGAATGTTATGTGTAGGCCAAAATACTGCTTCAATATATGCAGAATGTGCAGTAGGTGGGACTTTGTTTATGAAGAAAGGTATATTTGGATCACTACAGATAAATAAATATTGACTCTGTAAGCCTTGTTCGATAGTCACTGATTATTAGTATTTGTATACACTTCTCACCTTAACAGCCTGCTGTATGACATTTTACTTGGCAAAAATTACTTATACTTTTTACCGGAACTTTTCCTCGCCAAGCGCGATGACACTCTTAAGCGGCTGTATGCCAGATGATCGCTTGTGACAGGCAGCTTGGGGTAATACCGGAATCTTTTCCTCGCCAAGTTCGATGACAATCTTGAACGGCTGTATATCAGATGACCACACTTGACAGGCAGCTGGGGTAATGCCGGAATCTTTCTTTCTACGAAACCGTTACCTCTCCAGTCAGCGTCTTTACAGATTTTCGCCTCCGTTGGTTGTATGCAGCTATAGCAAAAGGGTAATCAGCTGAGCTGATATTTTGAAGCAACCTCCGCTCTTAGCGTATTTCACGCGCGGGTAATCTACTAGGTACTTCAAAAAATCTGGTAGACTCCAGACACCACAACCTTATCAGCAAGCAGTCAGCAATGCAGACCTAGTGGACATGTCATCCTTTCCACCATGGACTCTGCCTCTGAGACAAGACCTTCTCATACAAGGTCCTTTCAATCATCCGAATCTAATTTCTCTGAGACTGACTGCATGGAGATTGAACGCTTGATTCTATCAAAGGGTGGCTTCTCTGAGTCAGTCATTGATACCTTAATACAGGCACGAAAGCCTGTCTACCACAAGATATGGCGTAAATATCTTCATTGGTGTGAATCCAAGAATTACTCATGGAGTAGGGTTAGGATTCCTAGGATATTGTCCTTCCTCCAAGAGGGTTTGGACAAAGGATTATCAGCTAGTTCTTTAAAGGGACAGATTTCTGCTCTGTCTATTCTTTTACACAAGCGTCTGGCAGAAGTTCCAGACGTTCAGGCATTTTGTCAGGCTTTAGTTAGAATTAAGCCTGTGTTTAAACCTGTTGCTCCTCCATGGAGCTTAAACTTGGTTCTTAAAGTTCTTCAAGGGGTTCCGTTTGAACCCCTTCATTCTATTGATATCAAACTTCTATCATGGAAAGTTCTTTTTCTGATGGCTATTTCCTCGGCTCGGAGAGTCTCTGAGTTATCTGCCTTACATTGTGATTCTCCTTATCTGATCTTTCATTCAGACAAGGTAGTTCTGCGTACTAAACCTGGGTTTTTACCTAAGGTTGTTTCTAACAGGAATATCAATCAAGAGATTGTTGTTCCATCATTATGTCCAAATCCTTCTTCAAAGAAGGAACATCTTTTGCATAATCTAGACGTGGTCCGTGCTCTGAAGTTCTACTTACAGGCAACTAAAGATTTTAGACAAACTTCTTCTCTGTTTGTCGTTTACTCTGGACAGAGGAGAGGTCAAAAGGCTTCGGCTACCTCTCTCTCTTTTTGGCTTCGTAGCATACTACGTTTAGCTTATGAGACTGCTGGACAGCAGCCTCCTGAAAGAATTACAGCTCATTCCACCAGAGCTGTGGCTTCCACCTGGGCCTTTAAGAATGAGGCCTCTGTTGAACAGATTTGCAAGGCTGCAACTTGGTCTTCACTTCATACTTTTTCCAAATTTGACACTTTCGCTTCTTCGGAGGCTGGTTTTGGGAGAAAGGTTCTACAGGCAGTGGTTCCTTCTGTTTAATGTTCCTGCCTTGCCCCTCCCATCATCCGTGTACTTAGCTTTGGTATTGGTATCCCATAAGTAATGGATGACCCGTGGACTGAACACACTTAACAAGGGAAAACATAATTTATGCTTACCTGATAAATTTATTTCTCTTGTAGTGTGTTCAGTCCACGGCCCGCCCTGTCTTTTTAAGGCAGGTTCTAAATTTTAAAATTATAACTCCAGTCACCACTGCACCTTATAGTTTCTCCTTTCTCGTCTTGTTTCGGTCGAATGACTGGATATGACATGTGAGGGGAGGAGCTATATAGCAGCTCTGCTTGGGTGATCCTCTTGCAACTTCCTGTTGGGAAGGAGAATATATCCCATAAGTAATGGATGACCCGTGGACTGAACACACTACAAGAGAAATAAATTTATCAGGTAAGCATAAATTATGTTTTTAGATTATATTGCCTAGTGGTTGCCATTTTGTAATTAGCAGCATGTTAAAAATCATAAAGCAAATCGAATAAGTGGCTTAAATCAGGGCTCAACAAACCACAGGAGCCTGGGAGCCACTGGCTCCTAGAATTTTACCCCTGGCTCCTAACTTTTTGGGTTATTCTCCATATATGATATACAAATACCACTGTGTGGCTCCTAAAAGTGTGCCTGGCTCCTAAATTGTTTTTTTTTGTTTAAATAAATTTTGAGTAAATTGCATCATAACAGCTTAATGACAGGAAAATGCAATAACAAATTGATATATGCTACATCAACAAAAAGGGGTTCAGACTGTTACATAGCAAGAATAATAATTTATAACTATCTACTGGAAATTATCCTCACATTTTCCATTTTTTGTTTGTATTGTAAGACTCATAGTTATACACTGTGCCAATCAGCATAAAGGAAGTGAAGAATGGATAGATCTAAGGAAAAGTGACATCATCTCTATCCATAAAATACGATATACACCATACATAAGATATTTCAAGAGATTTGGGAACACAAGAGGCAAAAATCGCTACTGACATATTGTTAAATATATAAAGTCATATCCGAATCATCACAGAAAGTTTCATAAAAAAAGCAAAAGTAAAATACAGTGTATGTATTGAAATGTATTTGTAAATGCGGTATATTATAAGAGAAACCGCACAGAACACTCTGGACATACTCACATATGCCAGAGTGTAACATATGGAAAGGGGGCGGGCAGGAGACCAGCCATTTAACAAAATAAAAAGGGATAGTGGTGTCTCTTTACAATATCTATTAACAAAAGGAGTACCGCAGGCCTCCAATATTGTTTATAATTGAATACTGAAAGTAAATAGAAAGTGATCAGGGGTAACCTCCCAGTGCATTTTGAGACTGCTGCTTTTAGGGTAAAACTAAATGGGATACGTCAGCCTCTGTCGAACTAAATACATTAAGCCTGTGCTATTTTTATATAGAGGGTGCAGTTGAATCCTTAACTATGCAAAATAAAACTCTTTGCTTCTCTCTTAATTTCACCCTGCTAAGCACAGGCCCTATACCCAGCAACAGGAGAGTTTTTCAATTAGTGGGGCTCTACCACACCAAAGAACAATACAAACCTTGCAGAAGCGACTTTGTATAATGTTTGAATAGTTAAGTTCAAAACGTCTGATCATACGTGAGAGGCACTTTAGGTCTATGCATTTATTATCAACCATAATTGATCTGATGAAAAGATCTGTATCACCATAAAATGAGCAATGAAATTGTGTAGGCATATCGAGCTTGGGGCTAGTTATCCACTATGCTTGTCAAATTATGTTAAACAACAATGATAAAGGTATACAATAAGTCCTATACGCAGAGTAATTGTTGCTTCTACTCCGAACTTACTCCGGTTATATCAAATATCCCATAATGTGTTGTAAACACTTATACTTTATTGACAAGTGAGACTATATATAGTGTCCAATTAGACTAGTAAAAAGGTAATGAAAACTAGAGGGAATGTAATGTAAACGAAAGCACACTGCTTCATCATACCTGACTAAAAATATGCTTGCTACATAAAGACATAGGTCAGTGGCTCTAGTACAACTTGGCAATAGTGCGAGTGGGAGCTATCATACAAATATTTTAGAAAGGAAATATAATCCCATTGCTCTCAGGACCTGTAGTCCTAAGGGAGTATTAGAGTCCGCTACTTAGTATAGTATAGTTTAGGCTCACCGGTTGGGCATGAGTTCCCCCATATGATATATAGTCAACAATCAATTTACCCTCCAGAACCATAGTAATATATTCCCCCTAAGAAACAAGTCTATAGCTGGGCTATGACCCCCATCTAGTGGCAAAAGTGGGGGTTTATATTGACTCTCTAAATAGTTCACTAGAAAGCCACATAGCATATCTAAAAAAGTATCGAAATAGAGATTCTTATAGGGAATTAAAGGTATTGTGTTTACTTTCCTCAGTATATTATATGATCAAACTTCATATTGCCCTCCAGCAAAACAGAACTTAAAATAACTTTAAACCTGAACTGACCCTATAACCAAGCAAAAACATAGTGCAGACAAGTTTCCTAAGGAGCTATAAACATATATAATTGGAACCATCCAACAACAGAGTGGAAAATATATTGGTACAGCAAATGTCCAGAGAAATATGAGCAACAAGCTGTACCGCAGTGAAGGCTTAACAAACCAGCAAAAGTCCAGAGCAAAACAGTTCAATCTAGGCAGCGCTGTAGTTTCTCTGCATCCAGGGAGCTTAGCCCACCCCGACCGCCCGCACAGACCAGGTAATATTGTCAAGCCAGACTTGGTCGCACAAAGGGGCATAGCGGAATTGCAAGGTTACCTTCCGCTGGATAGAAACACGGCCTCACTCACGGCCTCACTCTCGTACTAAAGCGTAAGTGTGGGACTTTAGATTTCAGTACGGCTCTCGCCTTAGTAGCGAGTGGAATCAGCGCCTGAGACGGCAATGGCGGATCACTTCGTCTTGTGGGAGTGGCATAGATAGCGCCGCTACAACTGGTCTAAAATATGTGTGTGTGTGTGTGTGTGTGTGTATATATATATATATATATATATATATATATATATATATATATATATATATATATATATATATATATATATATATATATATATATATAGCCGGAGCTGTATTGAAATGCGACCGTTCAGATCCAGAGCTTGCTCCGCCCCCTGGCTCCTAAATTTTAAACAGATTTGTCGACCCCTGGCTTAAATGTAGGTTTAGCAGAGAGCTGGCAATCAAGTATGTATTAACTTGCTGGTTCAATCTGAGTATCTCAGCCACATTAGATTAAACAAGGATAAAGTATCTTCTTTTTAAATCATATTGGGACAAGACTTTTAAATTCCCCTGTTCCCCCAATAAGGAAAAGGATGTTGCATAACAATTAATTTTATTTGGGCATAAATGTGTGGAAAAAATGCTCTGTGTTTAAGCATTTTATTATTTCACTGTTTCTTGCATATAACTGTATTTAACCAATGCAGAGGTGTTAAATACATAATTAACTTCAGCTTGAGAGCTGCATTGCATTACCGTGACTGAACACTAGTGAGGCAATGACAAGAGATTGGTGGCTACTAATCAATAGATAGTTCCCAGTAGTGCATTGCTTAACAAGGATAAGAAGAGAAAAAACGTAAATTTGAGAACAGAAGTAACTTTAAAAGTCTCTTAAGTTTTCATGCTGTATTTAAATCAAGAAAGTTTAATTTTGACTTTTATCCCATTAAGATAAATGAGAATGGATGAAATACATTGAGACAAATAGTAAATATGAAGTTTGTGCTGAAATGCCGATGGTGAGACTAATCGGTTAAGGGTTCATTTATTTTAATACATTTTTACTTCATAGAATACCATGAGCAGTAAGTCTATATAATTATAATTGACATTACTCGGCTAGACTTTGGGCTAAATGGGATCCGTTTGCTACTATACTGGGTTCAGTGTAAAATGTAAGGCTAACAGTGCATAGATGGAAGAAAAACCCACAATAACATATAGTTACATCTGGTAGATTTCCACAGGGATGGTTCCCTGTATGGAATGTTTATTTCATTAGATTTTATTTATTGCTTTGCAATATTTTATGGTTATACATGAGTTATTTTTCTCATATACATTATTCATTAATACAGTTTCTTCATTTCCCTAAACCACTTTCTTTAATACTGTATTAGTATTATGGTGATAGATATCAGAAGACTACCAGAGTTCTGTCTGGGTCCATAAACTCTTGGATTAAGACTTGGACCTTTCTACATTTTTTTTTTCTGACCAAGAAACTCCTGTAATTGGGTTTAGGTGTTCTGTTTATTAATGAACTAAGTAGTTTATCTTTTTTTTTTTTTTTTCTATTGATGACTTTGTGTTTCCAGTGATCCATATTTGCTTATTGCTGAGGAAGATTCGATCAGTACCAGCTGATGTTCCATTCGTATGTGTCTTCTCGTTGCACAGAGAATTAGATCTGACAGAGGAAGCTTATTTGTAATTGACTTCTGATTGTTTGCTTCACTAAGGTTGATTGCTTTTCTTACTTGGAAGAAGTGGGAGTTGAGACATCAGAGTGGATAGATTGTTGAGAAAAATGACTGCTTTTAAATTTTTTCTTTATTTCATCCACTTTTGTTTTCAAGCATAGTGTTTTCCACAGAAAAAAGTACAGCTGTGATAAAGTTAGATACATTAGATAAAAGAAAGGAAAAGGCATTGAAAACTGCTTTTATATAAAGACACCAGCAGACACATAAGCTCTGAAATTTCTTACAAAGTGGTTACTGTTGAACATCAAGCTTGTGTTGAATATAGATGGTAAAAAGACTGCCACTCGGAAAATATCAAAATGATTAAGTTTAGCAATGGTCATGTTGGAACTCTCTGCACACAGACAAATTGCAGGCGAAGGTTGCTGCTTCCTTTCATGACATTATTGTTAAGTACATTTATAGCAAATGTGTTTTTATTTTCTTAAATAGATTATAAGCTACTACTATCTAAGAGTGTTTTTTTGGACAATGGAATTTAATACAGTTTTCCCCTTTTTTTTTTTTTTTTAAATATAATTTTATTGAAGTTTCAACAAGCAATGAAATACAGAATATGTTATTTGCCCATCCATAAGATTAACATTTAGGTATAACACATAATATTAAGACACATATAATATTCTTTATGACAAGTAGGGGAATAGCTGTTCTAGATATCAAATTAAGTCAAGAGTTTTAAGACTCAGAGATAATCTACACCAAAGTAATATTAAAAGGTCAATCTTAACCAGTGGAAAACTATGCTATATCCAGAGGGGTGTCAAATATAAATCTGGGCAAACTAAGATGAAACGTCATTTTATGTATTATAATTGGAGACTGGTCTCCACATCTAGAAATTAAATGAAATGGGAATTCCTGACTTGATGTGGAGAGTTAGTATATAGGGTGACCATAAGTGGGTCAAAGAGAACAGGAAAGAAGAGGTGTTGCAGTGGGCAAGAGCCACTCGAATTATGGAGGGGAAAGGGAGGGGAGGAGAAAGCAAGGAGGACGGAGCCGACTATAATAGGGGAGAGGGGTGAGTGTATTTATAGGACTATGTATGTTATAGATGTGCTGGGAGCAATGACTAAAGTAGGGATCTCTGGGATGCATCTTGCGTGCGATGTGAACCACTGCAATGTAATATACATATACTTTGGGAGCTAAATATCTAGAGGGAGTGATAGAAATATACCCACGCAATGTTATAGTCCTGTGTCATGCAAGCCAAAAATCTGGAGGAGATAATATAAAACACATATCTACTAGCATTATGTGGAATATATGTACTGTGAGAGCAGAGTATCTAAAAGTAGTAGAATAAAACAAAGACAAACTAGCGTAATGTAATGTACCTGTGTCAGAGGAGCTAATTAACTAAAGGAGAATGTGCCAGACGCTAACATTCCAGGAAAGTGTAATATACATGCGCCCTGAGAGCGAGACATCTAGAGTAGGTAATACGCCACATAGACATGCTGGCGTAGTGTAATGTAGTTCCTATGTGTGATGATAGTTAATTATCATAAGGAAATAGTGCAAGACTCAGATATACTCGCGCGATGTTATAGGCATGCATCATGAGAGCTAGACATCTAGAGGGTGATGTAAGGTGTAGTTATGTACACTATCATCTCGCAAAACCAAATATTTTAACTGCTACAGGAAACCAAAGTGATATAAATTATTAAACTTAAACTAACTGTCTGTAGGAATGTCCCTTGTCCGAAGGGGATAAAAACTTGAACAGGTTACATAAATCTAGCTAGATATTGTAGACATTAGTGCTACTTTGTGTATAAATTCAAATTCTCATAGTTGGGTCGTTACTGTAAGCTGACTACGAGTAAATAGGGCTCTATGATACCCTAGGGAATACGTGAATCACTGCCTACAATGCTGCAGTATAATGATACATAGAATTCGCTAATATATTTGAAAAGGGCAAATTATTCTGATAACCTGATATGGGATAAAAGAGAAATATGAAAATTTTGAACATTATGACCCTATGTAACTATCCCTAAACTAACATGGCGATATGTATCTGCACATAGCTATGCAGTAATTGTACCGCAATTGCAATACTCTAGTGTTGGGACTATCTCAGAATGTGCTATGCTAGGAAGGTATTCTCTAAGCTATACTATATTTGTGGGAAGGTGCGCCGCCTCTATTAGTACCGATCAGGGGAAATTTAAATTTAAGATAAGCTTGGAAAACTTTAGCTGTTTTGTGGACACATGGGCATTTGGGATCAAGTATTTGTAAATAAGCATAATATAAATATGATCTTACCTAAGCATCAATTTCTAGAACAATAAGGTATACAATTGTTACAAATAATGGTAATAAACATATAAACATTCAGTCCCAATACCTAAAACTTTTTTTTTTCTTTTTTTCTTTCCCTTTTTAACAAAAACAAACAAAAAAAAACTAAGGAACAAAAATCAGCCTGTCTAAACACCAGCTAAGATGTCTGAGATTCTAATTAGGGATACACCATATGTACCTATAAAACAGATAAGATGAGGTACTAGTAACAAACTCAAATGTAAGGGCCAGCCCGCAACATACAGGTATCCTCAAGTCCCTGGGGGTCAGAGGGAGGGAATAGTACTTTCTAGCCTACTCAAAATTAAACTGAGCCATATCAGGAAAATTTCAGCATATTACTAAAATGTGTAGGTACATATAAGATACAGACCAACCCAAACCAAAAAATCTTGAGGTATGCATAGTCTGTATAAACATATATAAATAAATTATATAAGGGAGATTCTTATACTGGAGCTAAAACATATTGCTAGAGTGTAAACATGGCTGCTTTTCAGTCATTTAGAAATGTGTGTATAAGCTAGTTACCGGTCTGCCAAGTGAGATTATTATATACATGCCAAACTGAGACGCCTCGTGTAATATAACAAACAAAGCTGGGACCTCAATAAGGCTCTATGACAGAGGGCGTACTAGTGTAAGACAGTAAGCTACATCATAATATACAGATGAGAAACATACCATAAAATTAGCCTATGGTGCTATGAAAAAACAATGGGGAAAAGTAGTAATGACCAACAAGTATATTATATCAAATTATGAGTCTCTGCAATCATTCTTGACTTAGTCCTTACAAAGTTCCTGCCAGGATGTGCAAGAGTCCTTAAACCCCTGCCCTAGAGTCTCCGGAATGCAGCCTGTGGATAAGCGGAGAGAGCAAGAATATGGTGATGTAGAGTTCAGCCACCCGGGTCAAAGGGGCTCCTCAGCCATCTAGGAATTCTCTGCCACAGACTCGGGTATGCAAACGAAGCATAATCGTGACCCCAGCCGCTCAGCTGCATAAAAGGGAAAGCTTGTGTGGAAGCAATTGGAAGGGTTATTTTGTATGTGCCGGCCATCTTCGTTAATGTCTGCGTTTCAGGAAGCGTCAGTTCCCTGTGCAGGGTGATAGGTCTTCTGGCCGGGTCAGATGTAGAGACCATGGTTGGAGTATTAAATTGCTTAGCTGGGGATAGGATATTTACTCCATCACTAGAGGTGGTTGCGCGCCGTTTGGATTGAAGCTGCAAGCTTAGGAGTCCCCGTGGCCTTACATGATCTGCGGGTTGCACCTCTTGCTGTTGGGATCTGTGCAGGTTACAGTCCCTGTGGGTAATTCTTAGGGTGTGTGGGGTAATGATTGCCTCAGCGGTCCACACAGGCTCTAGTAGGTTTTCACCAGGCGGCATTTGTAAGTCAGTCGGATCATGAAGAGCTGACTTCAGGGTTGCCGAGAGATTTTTAAAGTTCTCCTCCATCCGCCACGCAAAGTGTTCTAGCAGGGACTGCATCATATTGGGAAGGTCCTCAATTGGTGCCTGTGCCATGTTTATATGTGCGGACACTTTATGGAGTTAATGGGGGTATAGAAAGTTAAGCCGTCAGGCAAATACTAACTATTGTAGAGATTGCGGCCGAACTCTTTGTCCTCGTGGTAGCTTTGGCGTGCGTAGTTTGAAGTTTAATTCCTCCCTCTGGCTGCAAATTCTGGATTTATGTCCTGATTTATGAAATGTACTTAAAAGTGTCTTTGTTAGGGGGTTTAGAGTGTATTTCTACTTATTAATAATCCCCTTATAATTGAATTAAGAGCCAGAGCTCTTGTAAGATGCGTCTGGATAGCTTGGCAGTTGGCTCCGCCCCACAGTTTTCCCCTTTTAAAGGGACAGTCTAGCCAAAATTATCATGATTCAGATAGGGCATGCAATTTTAAATAACTTTCAAATTATCAATTATCAAATTTGCTTTGTTCCCTTTGTTCTCTTTGTTGAAAGCTAAACCTAGGTAGGCTCATATGCTAAATTCTAAGCCCTTGAAGGCCACCTCTTATCTCGGTGAATTTTGTCAGTTTTTTACAGCTAGACAGCATTAGTTCATGTGTGCCATACAGTTAACTTTGTGGTCACTCCCATGGAGTTACATAGAAGTCAGCATTGATTGGCTAAAATGCAAGTCTGCCAAAAGAACTTAAAAAAGGAGGCAGTCTGCAGGTAATCATAGCGGTAAAACGTCTGTTATAATAACAGTGTTGGGTATGACACGCTGGAGAGTAGATTAAAAGTCGGATTTGTATTAAACTATTAATTTCATATGAAGCATTGCAAACGTGTTCAGGCTAGTAGACTGTGAAAATTCAAAATCTCTTCAAAATTATAAGGAACATGGTTTTCTGTAAAAAAAAAAAAAAAAAAAAAAAAAAAAAAAAAAAAAAAAGTTTCTCAAGCAAACATTCTTTCTAGTCCTTACTTTTGGAAATTACTTCATCTGGCCACCAGGAGGAGGCAAAGAACACCCTACACCAGAGATGTATCTATCCCTCCCACTTCCCCTTCCCTCCCAGTATTTCTTTGCCTCATCAAGGAGTAGGCATGGATTGAGCTGATGCTGATTTACTTGAAGATTTTCAGTTTTACACCTTCATAGGATAGTTCCTGGAAAGAGAAGGGATTTAGCTGGGTGCTTTTTTGCAGGGTTCTCTTCTCCTAATCAGGGGTGTCCCAGGGTAGTACCTTTGTCTCTCCCTGTCTGGTCAGAGATTGCAATCCACCTCACATCTGTCCTCCTCTGTTGGTTGCAGGTCAGGACAGGCATGGAAGAACAGCGAAGGTGAGCTGACCCTGAGTTGAGGGTAAGTACCTGCCATTTGGGCCCTAACTCCTCCCTAATAGAGCACTTAGTGCTGGGAGGTTATGTTGCTATGAGGCAGTCCGTTTCCTCCCTTTGTGTATCAGGCAGTTTGCTGTTATACGGCTGGGGCTCCATGCTTTGGAGCGTTATGGGGGGGGGGGTAGATGGTCTAGAACTTTATTTTGTTTCTATGGGCCTCTGTACTCATGTCCCAGGTTGGGCAGATGGTGGGGTATCTTACGCTCTGTGTTCCGGCTAAAGTAAAAAGTCGGAAAACAGTCATCTCCTTTTCCCCCCGGGAGTTAATCGGCAGCGGTCTCAGCGCTCCATTGCGTACTGAAGAGCTAGGTGTGCTGAGGACCGACATCTCACTGCACATTTTAGCACTAGCAGGGAGTTCTGTCATGTTAGGAAGTCTCTCTGGTGCGCTTTTGTCTTTGGTTTCCTTCTGAGGGCAGTACATATGGTGGCTGGTGATTGTGGTGACTTTTTAATTCCTTCACCGGAACCCGGTATTAGAAGGGGGTAAGACTCTTACACCAGAGTCAGGTTTGTTATAATAGATTGTACACAGTACTGGTACTATTGTTTATTTAATTTTTGAGAACATTATTTTATTGCGCAGTTTCTCACCATATACAGTGGGTGAGTTATTGACTTTAAGGTGCACATTTTACTTAAGCAAGGCAATCAGTCTTCCAAACTAGAAGATAGGGTTGCTTCTATCTGCTACTTTAAAGATGGATCAATCTAGGTTTGAAGTCATCAGGAAGAATTATCATGAGGGGGATCCCTCAAATAATATTTTCCTCCTAACATATATTTGCTGTGTAAATTGTCTACAGTCCCTAGCTCAGCTCTGTGGCTCCTGTCTGGCATCAGTTCTACATAAATGTTTTCAAGATCCAGGTCCAGTGCCTAAAGCGGATCATCCGCTGATGTTTGTGTCACTCATGGAGTGACTGAATTTGCTCTTCAATTTAAAGCGCAACAATTTACTGAAGCTGATGCTGCTATCCCTTCTGCTGGTAAGCGTAACCTAAATCATACCTCCTAGTTCTTCCTTGTAGGGTAGTTCTGCAGTTAGTCCTTCGCTCCTTAGGCAGGCTAAGGAATCAAATCTGGTTACTAGAAAGATTTATTACAAGGTCCTGCTGTTCAAATCAGGGGGGTTTCCTTCTAAATACAGGGAGAGTCCACCGCTGCGTTCATTACTTGTGGAAATACTGAACCTGCCCACCAGGAGGACACCCCAGCCAAAGGATTAAATACCTCCCCCACTTCCCTCATCCCCCAGTCATTCTTTGTCTTTCGTCACAGGAGGTTGGCAGAGAAGTTTCGGAAGATTTTGGAGTAGTTCCTTAGGAAGAGTATCTGCCCTTCGAGATGGGACTGGTGTTTTAAGTAGTCTTGTCAGCCTCTTAGTGAGAGCATTGATGAAAGTTAGTCTGGAGATGCAGGGAGAGTCTTTCTGCGAAACCATCCAAACTCATATTAACAGCTCCTTAAGCAATCAGCGTTGACGAGTTTCGCTGCCTGCTTTCTTCAATCAAGTCCATGTCAGATGCGCTGCTACAATCTGTCAAACTTGAAGGACCGTGTCGCTGTTCCAGGGCATAGATTCCGGTAAGGCTGTTTAATTTTTTACACACATGTTAACGATAGAAGACAGGGTCTCATAGGACACTTTGGGCTCATAGGCTGATATGGAACATACAGGTTATAGAGCTGTGGAGTTTTATTAAGCTGGCACACTTTTCCTTTGCAGGAGCGGTCCTGCATGAGGCACCATGTGACTGGGAGTAGTCACGTCTTGTTTTCCATTTCTGATTCCTGATCGAGTGGCTGCGGAGAAGAGTTAATATCTCTACCGGTCTGGGTCATAGGAGGTGGTGAGTGCCCCAGCCATTGGGGGTTTAAGGTCCAGTTGTTTTTTTGGCTATTTTTTTTAAATTAGAATTATGAAGGATTCTGATATTCTAGAGGATTCCTCTGATACAGATTTTGATACCTGCATATGTTATGAAGAGGCCTGGGTAGACCAGCCTGCTCAATTATTTTCCTTATGCCGCAATAGGGTGTTCTCTTCAAACAATGTTGAGATGTTAGAGACCACTGAGTTGTCTACCTCTGAATATTCCTTGTCCCATGAGGTGTGTTCCCTAGAATCTTCTCCTACACATGCAGTTCTCCTAAGTACCATTACTCCTTCGTCTGAGGGAGCCTTTTTTTCCACTGGAGGTTACTGTGCGTTTTCCCATGGCCATCTCTATGGCTTTAGCGAGTTTGCCTCTTCCTGCTACGTGCAAGCAAAGGGTTAATCCATGCTCTCCTACCCATGGGCCGTTGTGTAAGATGACGATTGTGCCTGATCAGTCATCTGGGGATGCGGTTCCCTCAGACTTCAGAGGTAGAACCTCCGGGGTCGGAGTCGCTTGACTTGACTCCTTCGACTGAGGAGGATTTGGCATTTAGATTTAGAATGGCACACCTGCGTTTACTTCTGAGAGAGGTTTTGGCGATGTTAGAGGTTCCCAGTCCTGATCAGTGGATCTCAGTCCTCTAAATCAGATAACTATCTTGCTTAGACTTGTAGAGAGGGTTGGATCCTCTTCTTTATCATCTATATGTATATAGTTATAGAATCCAAGTCCCGAGCTCTATGGGGGTTGTGTTGTATAACAGGCAGGACCTGTTTGTTTTAGTTTGCACACCCTTTTTGACGTCCCTTTTAACTATTTCATTTCTAATTCGTTTTGGATTGTTTTTGTTTTAGAGCTCGGGGTTCTTGTGGAAACATTTATGAAGAAGATTCGTTACTTGGGTTGTTTTTGGTTGTATCGTTTTTGATGGTCGTGATGGTTGGAGTCTTCCGATGGAAGCCTCTAGGTCTCTATTCGGGGTGATGATTTCCACGATTATCTAGAGATAAAAATTAAGCCTCAGAGCTTATTTTCCTTATTTTGTTTCTCAGTTTTCCTAGCACTGCTTTTTGTATTTTTTTAATTTTTTTATTGAGGAAATATACATACATAAGAAACAAGTACAAAGAAGAGAGACCAAAAATATAACAAATGTTCATGCATGTACAAGTACCGTGCATTACTGAAGCAGTCCTCATTTTTGTCCCATGTAACAGGTTTCTAGGTCGCTCTTGGACCTTTAAGGAATATGTTTCAGATTGAAAATGGGATTATTTAAACTAGTTGCAAAACATTGTAAAATAAACAGAAACAGGGCTAAACCAGGTCCAAGCCGTCATGGGCCATTTCAGTAATATTAACAATAATATAAACAGATTGCGTCCTGCACATGTAATGTTAATAAATGGCAAGAGAGCTTGTTAGTGAATAAACATGAGGTGTATGTGGATATATCTTCCCCTGCCAAATAATATGCTTTAGGAATTGCTAGTGGGTCAGTATTAAATGTAGATAAATGTTAACAATCGCCTCACAGTCAATCGCATAGTTTCAGACTTGTGTTCCCAAATATTACCTTAGAGCCCAGAGAATTAGCAACTGATATATCTTAAATCTCTACCTACAGGATGTATTATGGAAATAGGCTTTTTGCTGAGCTATCCATGAGATGTTAACAACCCCCATGTTGTTATAAGTATGTATACCATGAAAACATTTTGGGGAACTTCTAATGTACTTATAATAATCTGACACAACAGTTCAAAACATCAAGGGATTACTAAGGAGCCTTAACGTTGGTTCCAATAAACAAGAAAATACACAGACACTTTTATTATAGTTCTTTTTCGCTTTTTGTCAGCCCCCTGGGTCTGCTTGCCTGCTGAACAGTGTCTCTTGGTGATTACTCAGATTGCATGGCCGTGAAATAGTGCAGTCCATCCCATACTCAGCCCTCTCCCCTAATTTCAAAGCGAAGCTTAAGTTCTCATACACAATCTCCCCCTTCCCAGAATCAAAGATAGTAATCCCCCAGGCTATTATCTTGTGGATATTACACCTTAAGTGGTACCTCTGATTAGGCTTGGTATCTATGCATGTCCCAGCGTCACCCCATGCCGCCAATGCTTGTGCAAGGGAAATCTTTGGCGCCGGCATTATCTCTTTAATGTCAGTGACAGATTCTTTCTGCAAGCCCGAACCGTTCAAAGCCAGCCCTCCTGCACCTGGGAGGGTAGAAGTGCTCTTACCGGACAGTCGGAGAGGGTATGTTATTCCTGTGACCCCGCCGGGACCTGTCTGCGCGGGCCGCAGGAAGAAGCCATTCATGTCTGCCTCCCCGCTGTTAGGGTTAGGGCTGTTGGCCTGTGCTATTGTGTAGAGTCCCCTTTGCTGTGACTATGCTGAAGGATTTTCTGCGGGCTGAGGGGTTCTCTCTGCTGTGATCTCTCTCCGGTCGCCATCTTTGTTTGGATGTGATGTAGGTGACCGCGTTGGTTCTTCCGTAGGTAAATTGTTTATCAGAGGTAGGGTACTCTGAGCATGATCTAATCGGAGTGATCGGTGATATATTCTGTGAAGTAAATTCTCCAGTTTAGCAAAGCGCTGATCCAATTCTTGCTCCCGGCTCATCTCCCAAGCGGTCGCCATCTTGAAAGCAATCTTGTAAGCGACAATGTAAGGACCCGGTCTTTTGCAAGATTGTTGGTTATTTTTTCTGCTTTGCGATGTGTAGAACAGTAAGGCAGAAACCTGCTGCCAGCACTGGTGACCCGGACGAGCCGGGGGGGAGTCGTTACCTATGAATAGGCCACCGCCTTAGGTCTTAGTCGTCCGGTCTGTGGATCATGTAAACAGCCAGTGAAAATAGATATATAGTCACCGTATGATTGTCAACCATAAATCTCAGAGATATTAACGTATTATAGCTGTTAGATTCTCCAAAATCGGTGGATTAAAGAGGTTTCTTCTAGAGCCTGCAGTAGATACGTCCTATTCAGAACGTTGTTCGGACACGCCCCCCCATTTGTTTGTTTTTTATGACAAGACGTGTTGTACCCTTGATGACGGGCAGGACCTGTTTTGGGTAATAGTTAAGTTTGTTCTTCCCTTCTACTCTAGAGAAGGAGCTCTTACTAGTTATTCTGGTCCAGGCAGAGCAGGTTCATCTATACCGTAGGTTCTTCTGGATGGGCACTTGAAGCTGGATCATATGGGTCTGGGGGTCCTAGAGGCCGGAGTTGAGTTTTTCATTCCGCCTTTCTGGTCTAGGTGACTTTTGGAGTCTTGTCCCGGTACTCTTTGCAGTGTCATTACACTGTTGGTGACTGGTCCAATAAGGCGAGGGGGTTTCCCGTTTTTTTTGTTTTTGTTGAGTCTGATGATTTTTAAGCAGAGCTTATTAGATCTCTTTGTTTAGGGAGAATACACGGTTCTCTCTACCTGGTTTTAGGAAGGATATCTTTCCTGTCTAGAGCAGTCCTGGGTAGCCCAGTTGTTATCTCTGTGGCTTTGCAACTGGAAGGTTGATGGTTCAAATACAGCTGCTGACACTGGATGTCCATTTAAAATATCTTGTTTAAAGTAACATTGACGCCTATGCAGGCTTTGCTGAATGATGGTGATCCAAGATTCAATACACCTATAAACAAATTTATTAGAATTGTATGTACAGTAACCCGTATATCTATAGCAAAATATTGGAAACTAGGAGTGCCAGAGTGGATGGAGGTGCTCGGGAGGATTAGGAACATGGTCGGTATGTGTGAGACAGCTGCTTACATACAGGATATGGTGGAATATTTCAATAAAGTCTGGTTTTATTGCATCCTAAATGAAAAATATGTATTAGACAGGTTGACGTGTAGGGTAGAGGGAGACGGTAGTTTAGGTACAGATACAGGCAGATGAGATAAGAAGGTGAGCTCTGTAGGCATCTAATGTATGGAGATTTATTAATTAATGTTTATTGATAAACTATTAGTGAGACGTGCAGTGAACTGGCATGTTGGTTATATTGGTTATATATGTTGATTGTCATACATTTTTAGATTTGGAACATTTAAAGAATGGATTTTTACTCTTATTGGAGCCTCAGCTTGTAATACACAGTGTAGATTTGTTAAAGAAATTGTTAATATGGAATAAGCGGTAAATTAACAAAGACTGAGAAATGGATGTCACTCATCTGCAACTTATATATTGTATTTTCCACTGGAACAAACTGTGTATTGTGAAGAATGTTAAATAAAAAAAATATTTCAATCTAAAATATCTTGTTTAATCAGGTCCGGTTCTTAGGGACTGTTTTCCTCCGGAACCTCGCTGGATCCTAAGTTTTTTTGGGGGATCTGGGGTTTAAAGTGGCAGTAGCCCATTTATAGGTGTTGCGTTGGCTCCGGAGTTTTGGCAGTCCTGGTTTTTCAGCATCTGCAAGTAGACCTTTTGGGATTTGCTTCCTGCCGATTCCATCCACAAAGGTGGACCTAGACCTGAGTTTGGGTGTTGGCACCAGGTTGGATCCTTTGGATGCGGCTTGGTCTTTCAGACAGGAAGGCTCTTTGCCTTAGAACTTATTAAGTTAGAATTGCTTCATCTGGTTCTGCCCTCCAATTCACCTTCAGGCCTTCGTTGGTGGGGGGTGATGGATTCAGCCCAGGCCGAGTCTTTGACATAGCATTGGGTTTTTGTCTGTCTTAGCAGTCTTTTTGGATTACCGATTGGGGAATCGTTCTCCAGTGTTCGGTCCAGATCTCCCAGTGTTGGGGATTTTTATCCTAGTTCCCCCGGGGCAGTTTTGTCTTGGTCACTCCCCTGTCAGCAGGGTTGAGAGTGTTTTCTTGGTGAGTGTATTATTTCAGAGTTAGTGAGTTCCTCCTACATAGATGGGAGGGTCTTGAGTTTGGTGGTGGGCAGAGGCCCACTACGGCTCTTGGCAGCAATCCATTCTCTGAGCTTGCTCTTCTGGAACGGATGTGCCTTATGATCATCCGTTTGATCTGACTATCCAGAGATTTTTTCGAATGTGTATCTGAGGAAAGCAGAGTTTCTCAGCTGCGGTCCGCTGGACTAAGTAGCCTAGGGGATTATTTCCCGGCCTAGCAGGCTGTAGACTTGGAGTTTGAATCCTGCTGGGGCAGTTTTCTTAATCCTGAGGAGGTCTATTTTAACCTTCTTCTTTACGGCCATGTCACTCTTTTTTGAGGATGGCTCGATCCTATCTGGAGTGGGCGTCGGTAAAACTGTTGCTCTATTTTTGCCCGTGAGTTCGTAATCACGGTTAGAGGCTTCAATGCCATGAGAGTTCCCATGTTGCAGGGATCTTTCGGGTCAGGGTCTCTTTCCGTCTTTGGATCTTTTCTTCCGGGCCGAATTGCGAGTGGTCGCTTGGACCTAGCCGAGAGAAGTTTTTTTCTGAAACGTTTTTGGTCTTTTCCTTCAGTACCTAGTTCCTCGTCACCTATTTTAGGCATTGAGGACTCCCTCTTTTCTTGTTGAGATGGAGCTAGCTTGTCCTGACTCTCTTCTGGATCCTGGAGTATTCTTCTTCCCCTCTAGAATGAGCTGGTGAAGGGCTTGTCTAACTAGTTCTTGTTCGAAGGGGCAGCCTGCAAAGATAGCCTGTTGGTTAGCTTAGCTGCCTGGCAAGCGGAAGGTTGCAGGTGGATACCAGCTGCGGTTCCTTTCTCTGGTATGTGTTTTCACATGCAGTTTTTGCTCTCTTTTTGTGCTCCAGTTCCAGAGGTTCATTGTTCTTCCAGGTGTTCAGTTGTTTTTGCTAGGGCACTGCCTGCGGCTTGGCCGGAAAGTCAATTCCTTGCTCCTTTTGGGGTTGGATTTATCCTTCAGGAGTTACATCGGGTTACCTTTGTACCTGTACAGGAGGTGGACTTTGAATTCTTATTCAAGGACCTATTTTGTCTGTAGATTGTTTTTCTACGTGTCATAGTTTCTGTGTTGCATTTTACAATACGTTCTTCCTTATTCTAATAAGGCTATCCGAGTTTCTTTCTCCCTAAGATTGTCGTATTCCTTGTCCAAATGGGAAGAGGTTCTTGCTTTTTTGGGGAATCTTAACTTGAGGTTTCTGTCAGTCCTAACATTCTTATTCTTTTTATTTTTTTCTTCTGTCAAGGAAGCCTTTGGGAGTTTGGTTTCCTTGCAGGCTGTGGTGCCCTAAGGTTGGGCTGCCTCTTATTTATAACCTCCCGTTAGCATTCAGTGACCTCTGTAGCTTGGGTATAATTTTCCACAAGTAATTAATGCAGCTGTGAACTCTCCCTGTATTTAACAGGAAAACATAAATTATGACTTACCAGATAATTTCCTTTCCTTCGATACTCTGTGCTCTCCTGTGGGCGGCCCTAAATTTAAGTTGTTTTCTTCTGGCACCTTTTTCACCCTGATATTTCTCCTACTATTTCTTGTTCCGTCGGCAGAATGACTGGGGATGAGGGAATTGGGGGTGGTATTTAAGCAATTTGCTTGGGTGTGTTTGCCTCCTCCTCATGGCCAGGTTCTGTATTCCCACAAGTAATGAATGCAGCTGTGGACTTTTCCTGTATCTAAAGAAAAGAAATTATCTGGTAAGTCATAATTTGTTTTTCTTGGAATTCTGCCGGGATTCCTAGGATTTTGCAGTTTCTCCTATAGGTTGGTCAACTAACTGTCTTAAGGGTCAGATCTCTACCCTTTCGGTTTTGTTTCATTGAAGGTTGGCGCATTTACCTGATATTCAATCTTTTGTCCAGGCTCTTGTCAGGATAAGACAGGTTTTCAAGCCAGTTTCTCATCTTGGAATCTCAATTTGGTCGTTGGGGTCTTGCAATCGCCTCCATTCAAGCCTATGCATCTATTGGATATAAATTGCTATCTTGGAAGGTGTTGTTTCTCTTGGTAATCTATTATGCCAGGAAAGTTTCTGAATTGTCTTCCCTTTTGTCGGTCCCTCCATACTTGATTTTACATCAGCACAAGGAGGTTTTACTTACTGTATCTTTTTTTTTTTTTACTAAAGGTGGTTTCTACTGAGAACATAGTGAAATTGTTGTTCCTTCTCTGTGTCCAGTCCTCAAAGGAAAGACTTCTACATAATTTGGACGTTGTTAGAGCTTTAAAATGTTATTTGCAAGCTAATGACTTTTCTTCATCAATCTACCAGTTTATTTGTTTTGTATTCCAGTAAATGGAAAGGTCAGAAGGCTACTTGCGATATCCTTGTCTTTTTGTTTGAGAAGTTTGATTCGTATGGTTTACTTGGAGGTGGGTTAGCAACTGCCTTCTAGAATTACTGCTCATTCTACTCATTCAGTTTCCTTTTCCTGGGCCTTTAAGATTGAGGCTTCTGTGGAACACATCTGCAAGGCTGCATTGGTCATCTTTGTATAGTTTTTCCTAAATTCTGCCTTCTGGCAGTAAGGTTCTTCATGCGGTGGTTTCTTCTTTTTGAAGGCCTTCCTTTTTCTGTTTTTGTCCTACCATACTTTTTTTTTTTTCGTGGACTCCACACCCTTGGGTATTAGTTACTAAAAATATGAAACGTGAACTCCCTACCGATATATAATTTTATTCTTGACTGATTAAATAAAAAATTTCTTGGTAGTGAGAGTCCACAGACCAGCCCGTGATTTTGTTTCTTCTTGGTAGTAGCAGTCCTTGTTTGCATCTCTGTACCCTAATTTCCTTTGGCTATTTAGCAATACTGAAAGGGAAGTGGAAGTAGGAGGGATAGATGACTCTGGTGTAGGGTGTTCTCTACATCCTCCTGGTGGCCAGGTGTAGTAATTCCCAAAAGTAAGGACCACATGGACTCTCACTACCAAGAAATAAATGCATTTTTTATGTAAGAATAGGCAATTTTTCTACCTGAAGAGGGGGAGTTTCAGACTTTTGTTTCTTTTGGGCCCCAATAAAGGGTTTGTTAGTTAATGCTGCTTAGATGAGCCAATTGGATAAGAAAAATAGTTACACTTTAACTCAACATGTACTGTATGTACAACAGCTATTGAGAAAATCTCAAGGCATACTCTATCATTGATAGTTTCATTCGGCAAATGCAGATTTCCAAATGTGGTAAAAACAGGTTCTTCTCCTCTGGAGCTAAAAAACTATTTTTTCTTCCAGGACATTGTTCTGCAATTTATTCCCCGTCCTAATGATGCTTATAACCTGCTGTACTAAATAGTTTACAAATAGCCCAGTTACCTTAAATGTGTCCTTTTTTAAGTAGCTGCTTTTGTCAATTTAGACTGCCACCTGCACTGAAAACATGATTATTGTAGTATTCTCTATAGAAATGATATGTAAACAAGAGGCAGCTGCAGAAATCAGTCTCATAGGTGGGGTGGGACATTTATATAATGTGGAATAAGACAGAATGCTACTTTTATTTGGGGTTTATATTACATGAATAATATGAATATGAAATGGCTGTTCTGAATCATTGCTTTTACTATTTTAGGATCCTAACCAACTAATCCGTGCAAGTGCCTTGAGAGTTTTATCGAGTATCCGGGTGCCAATTATTGTACCGATAATGATGCTGGCTATCAAGGAAGCAGCAGCTGACTTGTCACCCTATGTTAGAAAAACTGCATCCCACGCTATACAGAAGCTTTACAGGTAAGATGTCACAAATACATTTATACAGTTTTCATATTTTTATGTTTTAATATTTTGTGTACCTTTATTTATATTGACTTACTTGAACACCATGTTTCCCTTTTGAAGACACATTTGTAGTGTGATGCTTTTTTTGTGATTAGTAATAACAAAATATTTTTATAGCGGAATGAATATATATATATATATCTATATGTGTGTGTGTGTGTGTATGTACAGTATGTGTGTGTATATATGTAGATATATATATATATATATATATATATATATATATATATATATATATATATATATATATATATATATATATTGTTGCTTGGGTGTTTCTTGATCTGCGCAGTGTACGTTGCAAATTGTTATTTTGCTCTAAATAGTTCCTCCTGATATATTTCAATGGCAGCTAGTTTCTGAATATTCCACTATCATCAAATGGAATGTGAAGGAAAAGGGTATGGAGTTGAGTTTCAGGGTTCAGCGCACATAGGGTACCCTCTGATGAAGTGAATGTAATTCACAAAACGCGTAAGGGCACGCCTACTTCTGACGTCACTTCCTGTCCAGGGAGACCAAGCTTCAAATACTTCAGCAACGTACCCTGTCACTGACAGGCTTAAGAATACACATCCATCCGGATATTGTGAGCTATCTAGAGCTCAAAAAACCACAAGGAATCATCATCTAGCTGTATTTACAGCAGTTCATGTAACTATTTATTATGGTTTTCCACCATAAACACCAACTTATCCACCTGAACTCTGGGAACTTTTCAGAGCTCAAAACCACCACAAGGAATTTACTTTCAGCTGTACTTACAGCATTCTATACCACAATATCACCAACTTTTATCAGCTAGCTGTTTTTGCACCAGCCCTGATAAAAAAACTCACTACTGGATTTAAAGATATATACTATATTTCATATGCTCACCTATTCTGTTCCTGATCTGGACTATTATTAAAGAGGATTTCTGTTTATCATTTTTTATTGGACATTGGAAAATAAAAGTGTTTTTATTTTAAATTTCACTTTGTGTCCTTGCAAGCATCATTTATACACATCTCATGAGTGCTGCAAATAATATCCACAATTGATCTCATAGTATGTAAGCTGAGCACTAATTGGTTTGCATACATAAAGTTTATACCATACTCCAGAGAGGAGAAGCCTTTCAAGTATAGAGAAAGGGAAAAGAAATAAACACCAACAAGGAAAGAAATTCAGTAAAAAGAATTAAAGTTTCTCTATCTAACTCCAGAGAGGAGAAGTTTGTCTGAAATTCCAACATTCCAACAATATTTCTACTCCAGGGATATCAAGATTTCCACCTGCTAAAAGTTTCTGCATACCAGCTGGAAACCTCTTTACCACAGATAGGGATTACATCCCCTCCATGCTTCCAACATACCTCACATGTTTGAGGTTAAACAAGGTGAGGACATTTAAATCTCACTTTAAGTTTTTGATTGCCTAGTACTGACATACTGCACCATAATTTGTTTTTGTTTTCTTTCATGTAATTAACAAGAGTCCATGAGCTAGTGACGTATGGGATATACATTCCTACCAGGAGGGGCAAAGTTTCCCAAACCTTAAAATGCCTATAAATACACCCCTCACCACACCCACAAATCAGTTTTACAAACTTTGCCTCCAAGGGAGGTGGTGAAGTAAGTTTGTGCTAGATTCTACGTTGATATGCGCTCCGCAGCAAGTTGGAGCCCGGTTTTCCTCTCAGCGTGCAGTGAATGTCAGAGGGATGTGAAGAGAGTATTGCCTATTGAATGCAGTGATCTCCTTCTACGGGGTCTATTTCATAAGGTTCTCTGTTATCGGTCGTAGAGATTCATCTCTTACCTCCCTTTTCAGATCGACGATATACTCTTATATTTACCATTACCTCTACTGATTCTCGTTTCAGTACTGGTTTGGCTTTCTACAAACATGTAGATGAGTGTCCTGGGGTAAGTAAGTCTTATTTTCTGTGACACTCTAAGCTATGGTTGGGCACTTTATTTATAAAGTTCTAAATATATGTATTCAAACATTTATTTGCCTTGACTCAGAATGTTCAACTTTCCTTATTTTCAGACAGTCAGTTTCATATTTGGGATTATGCATTGAATTATCATATTTTTCTTACCTCAAAAATTTGACTTTTTTCCCTGTGGGCTGTTAGGCTCGCGGGGGCTGAAAATGCTTCATTTTATTGCGTCATTCTTGGCGCGGACTTTTTTGGCGCAAAAATTCTTTTCCGTTTCCGGCGTCATACGTGTCGCCGGAAGTTACGTCATTTTTTTGACGTTATTTTGCGCCAAAAATGTCGGCGTTCCGGATGTGGCGTCATTTTTGGCGCCAAAAGCATTTAGGCGCCAAATAATGTGGGCGTCTTATTTGGCGCTAAAAAATATGGGCGTCGCTTTTGTCTCCACATTATTTCAGTCTCATTTTTCATTTGCTTCTGGTTGCTAGAAGCTTGTTATTTGGCATTCTTTCCCATTCCTGAAACTGTCTTATAAGGAATTTGATCTATTTTGCTTTATATGTTGTTTTTTCTCTTACATATTGCAAGATGTCTCACGTTGCATCTGAGCCAGAAGATACTACAGGAAAATCACTGCCTGCTGGATCTACCAAAGCTAAGTGTATCTGCTGTAAATTTTTGGTAGCTATTCCTCCAGCTGTTGTTTGTAATAATTGTCATGACAAACTTGTTAAAGCAGATAATATTTCCTTTAGTAATGTACCATTGCCTGTTGCAGTTCCCTCAACATCTAAGGTGCAGAATGTTCCTGATAACATAAGAGATTTTGTTTCTGAATCCATAAAGAAGGCTTTGTCTGTTATTTCTCCTTCTAGTAAACGTAAAAAGTCTTTTAAATCTTCTCTCTCTACAGATGAATTTTTAAATGAACACCATCATTCTGATTCTTTGGACTCTTCTGGTTCAGAGGATTCTATCTCAGAGATTGATGCTGATAAATCTTCATATTTATTTAAGATGGAATTTATTCGCTCTTTACTTAAAGAAGTACTAATTGCTTTAGAAATAGAGGATTCTAGTCCTCTTGATACTAATTCTATACGTTTGGATAAGGTTTTTAAAGCTCCTGCGGTTATTCCAGAAGTTTTTCCTGTTCCTAATGCTATTTCTGCAGTGATTTCCAAAGAATGGGATAAATTGGGTAATTCATTTACTCCTTCTAAACGTTTTAAGCACTTATATCCTGTTCCGCCTGACAGGTTAGAATTTTGGGACAAAATCCCTAAAGTTGATGGGGCTATTTCTACCCTTGCTAAACGTACTACCATTCCTACGTCAGATGGTACCTCGTTTAAGGATCCTTTAGATAGAAAAATTGAATCCTTTCTAAGAAAAGCTTATCTGTGTTCAGGTAATCTTCTTAGACCTGCTATATCATTGGCTGATGTTGCTGCAGCTTCAACTTTTTGGTTGGAAACCCTAGCGCAACAAGTAGCAAATCGTGATTCTCATGATATTATTATTCTTCTTCAGCATGCTAATAATTTTATCTGTGATGCCATTTTTGATATTATTAGAGTTGATGTTAGGTTTATGTCTCTAGCTATCTTAGCCAGAAGAGCTTTATGGCTTAAGACTTGGAATGCTGATATGGCTTCTAAATCAACTCTACTTTCCATTTCTTTCCAGGGAAACAAATTATTTGGTTCTCAGTTGGATTCTATTATTTCAACTGTTACTGGTGGGAAAGGAACTTTTTTACCACAGGATAAAAAATCTAAAGGTAAAAACAGGGCTAACAATCGTTTTCGTTCCTTTCGTTTCAACAAAGAACAAAAGCCTGATCTTTCGTCCTCAGGAGCAGTTTCAGTTTGGAAACCATCTCCAGTCTGGAATAAATCCAAGCCTGCTAGAAAGGCAAAGCCTGCTTCTAAGTTCACATGAAGGTACGGCCCTCATTCCAGTCCAGCTGGTAGGGGGCAGGTTACGTTTTTTCAAAGAAATTTGGATCAATTCTGTTCACAATCTTTGGATTCAGAGCATTGTTTCAGAAGGGTACAGAATTGGTTTCAAGATGAGACCTCCTGCAAAGAGATTTTTTCTTTCCCGTGTCCCAGTAAATCCAGTGAAAGCTCAAGCATTTCTGAATTGTGTTTCAGATCTAGAGTTGGCTGGAGTAATTATGCCAGTTCCAGTTCCGGAACAGGGGATGGGGTTTTATTCAAATCTCTTCATTGTACCAAAGAAGGAGAATTCCTTCAGACCAGTTCTGGATCTAAAATTATTGAATCGTTATGTAAGGATACCAACGTTCAAGATGGTAACTGTAAGGACTATATTGCCTTTTGTTCAGCAAGGGAATTATATGTCCACAATAGATTTACAGGATGCATATCTGCATATTCCGATTCATCCAGATCATTTTCAGTTCCTGAGATTCTCTTTTCTAGACAAGCATTACCAATTTGTGGCTCTACCGTTTGGCCTTGCTACAGCTCCAAGAATTTTCACAAAGATTCTCGGTGCCCTTCTGTCTGTAATCAGAGAACAGGGTATTGTGGTATTTCCTTATTTGGACGATATCTTGGTACTTGCTCAGTCTTTACATTTAGCAGAGTCTCATACGAATCGACTTGTGTTGTTTCTTCAAGATCATGGTTGGAGGATCAATTTACCAAAAAGTTCTTTGATTCCTCAAACAAGGGTAACCTTTCTGGGTTTCCAGATAGATTCAGTGTCCATGACTCTGTCTTTAACAGACAAGAGACGTCTAAAATTGATTACAGCTTGTCGAAACCTTCAGTCACAATCATTCCCTTCGGTAGCCTTATGCATGGAAATTCTAGGTCTTATGACTGCTGCATCGGACGCGATCCCCTTTGCTCGTTTTCACATGCGACCTCTTCAGCTCTGTATGCTGAACCAATGGTGCAGGGATTACACGAAGATATCTCAATTAATATCTTTAAAACCGATTGTTCGACACTCTCTAACGTGGTGGACAGATCACCATCGTTTAATTCAGGGGGCTTCTTTTGTTCTTCCGACCTGGACTGTAATTTCAACAGATGCAAGTCTCACAGGTTGGGGAGCTGTGTGGGGATCTCTGACGGCACAGGGAGTTTGGGAATCTCAGGAGGTGAGATTACCGATCAATATTTTGGAACTCCGTGCAATTTTCAGAGCTCTTCAGTTTTGGCCTCTTCTGAAGAGAGAATCGTTCATTTGTTTTCAGACAGACAATGTCACAACTGTGGCATACATCAATCATCAAGGAGGGACTCACAGTCCTCTGGCTATGAAAGAAGTATCTCGAATTTTGGTTTGGGCGGAATCCAGCTCCTGTCTAATCTCTGCGGTTCATATCCCAGGTGTAGACAATTGGGAAGCGGATTATCTCAGTCGCCAAACGTTGCATCCGGGCGAATGGTCTCTTCACCCAGAGGTATTTCTTCAGATTGTTCAAATGTGGGGGCTTCCAGAGATAGATCTGATGGCCTCTCATCTAAACAAGAAACTTCCCAGGTATCTGTCCAGATCCCGGGATCCTCAGGCGGAGGCAGTGGATGCATTATCACTTCCTTGGAAATATCATCCTGCCTATATCTTTCCGCCTCTAGTTCTTCTTCCAAGAGTAATCTCCAAGATTCTGAGGGAATGCTCGTTTGTTCTGCTAATAGCTCCGGCATGGCCTCACAGGTTTTGGTATGCGGATCTTGTCCGGATGGCATCTTGCCAACCATGGACTCTTCCGTTAAGACCAGACCTTCTGTCGCAAGGTCCTTTTTTCCATCCGGATCTGAAATCCTTAAACTTAAAGGTATGGAGATTGAACGCTTGATTCTTAGTCAAAGAGGTTTCTCTGACTCTGTGATTGATACTATGTTACAGGCTCGTAAATCTGTATCTAGAGAGATATATTATAGAGTCTGGAAGACTTATATTTCTTGGTGTCTTACTCATCATTTTTCTTGGTATTCTTTTAGAATTCCGAGAATATTACAATTTCTTCAGGATGGTTTAGATAAGGGTTTGTCCGCGAGTTCCTTGAAAGGACAAATCTCTGCTCTTTCTGTTCTTTTTCACAGAAAGATTGCTATTCTTCCTGATATTCATTGTTTTGTACAAGCTTTGGTTCGTATAAAACCTGTCATTAAGTCAATTTCTCCTCCATGGAGTTTGAATTTGGTTCTGGGAGCTCTTCAAGCTCCTCCGTTTGAACCTATGCATTCATTGGACATTAAATTGCTTTCTTGGAAAGTTTTGTTCCTTTTGGCCATCTCTTCTGCCAGAAGAGTTTCTGAATTATCTGCTCTTTCTTGTGAGTCTTCTTTTCTGATTTTTCATCAGGATAAGGCGGTGTTGCGAACTTCTTTTGAATTTTTACCTAAGGTTGTGAATTCCAACAACATTAGTAGAGAAATCGTGGTTCCTTCATTATGTCCTAATCCTAAGAATTCTAAGGAGAAATCGTTACATTCTTTGGATGTTGTTAGAGCTTTGAAATATTATGTTGAAGCTACTAAATCTTTCCGAAAGACTTCTAGTCTATTTGTCATCTTTTCTGGTTCTAGAAAAGGCCAGAAAGCTTCTGCCATTTCTTTGGCATCCTGGTTGAAATCTTTAATTCATCTTGCCTATGTTAATTCGGGTAAGACTCCGCCTCAGAGGATTACAGCTCATTCTACTAGGTCAGTTTCTACTTCCTGGGCGTTTAGGAATGAAGCTTCAGTTGATCAGATTTGCAAAGCAGCGACTTGGTCCTCTTTGCATACTTTTACTAAATTCTACCATTTTGATGTATTCTCTTCTTCTGAAGCAGTTTTTGGTAGAAAGGTACTTCAGGCAGTGGTTTCGGTTTGAATCTTCTGCTTATGTTTTTCATTAAACTTTATTTTGGGTGTGGATTATTTTCAGCAGGAATTGGCTGTCTTTATTTTATCCCTCCCTCTCTAGTGACTCTTGTGTGGAAAGATCCACATCTTGGGTATTCATTATCCCATACGTCACTAGCTCATGGACTCTTGTTAATTACATGAAAGAAAACATAATTTATGTAAGAACTTACCTGATAAATTCATTTCTTTCATATTAACAAGAGTCCATGAGGCCCACCCTTTTTTGTGGTGGTTATGATTTTTTGTATAAAGCACAATTATTCCAATTCCTTATTTTATATGCTTCGCACTTTTTTCTTATCACCCCACTTCTTGGCTATTCGTTAAACTGATTTGTGGGTGTGGTGAGGGGTGTATTTATAGGCATTTTAAGGTTTGGGAAACTTTGCCCCTCCTGGTAGGAATGTATATCCCATACGTCACTAGCTCATGGACTCTTGTTAATATGAAAGAAATGAATTTATCAGGTAAGTTCTTACATAAATTATGTTTTTCTCCATTCTATGTGCGCTGAACTCTGAAACTCAACTATATATATATATATATATATATATTTATACCAGCACTACTCTAAGTCAGTTATATAGCCTTAGAGTGAACGGTATAGGAAAACCTAATTAGAACCGTCCACCTGTGCACGGAGAGTCCAAAAAATAATTTTGCAAAGAAAAAAAAATAACAATTAGTGACTCTTAACCCAGCACATAAGTATCACAGAAATAAAAAGACAAGGTAGAAAGAACATTTGGCAAACAAGGTTGCTGAAAAAAATGTTTAATTTATATTCTTCAAAAAAATATGTTATAAATCTATATGATAGATGGCAACTATACAATACAACATTGAGTCCAAAATATATATTTTGGAAATAATATATTAACTAAAGTCCCATATATTACACCCTAAGAGGCCTCTATTAATCGGGTCACAATATCCATCCAAATTATGGGTAAATTGTGGTATTAATGATTCCCATATAGTGGCTTTATCCAGACCAGGACCTTATGTCAGCCAAATTAAAGGAGCAAGAGCAGTTCACATTGATAATGTAAAGCGGACCAAAATCTTGAAGCTTGGCAATTGTAGAGGAATGGGTTAGATTTGTAAACACTGCTTCAATCAACAGCAAATATAGCTAGACAGGGGCAGGGTTTTGTACCTAAGAAATTGCTTAGGGCTATTTCCTGTCCGTGATTAGTAAAATCCAAATGAACTTCCCTTGTATGCAGTTCATTCACACCATGTTAGCATATGTCAAATATACGGTATCTTCCCCAAAAGAAAGTTCCATGTAATTGTCAGAATAATGTTCCGTTATTCGAAACAGGCACTTAGTGGTTACCCATGCCTTACCGCTCTTCATCAATCCTTATACGGCTGACCTTTTAGTATTTGGCTTAACTGGGACTCAAAATGGAAACGGAGGCGGTCAGCTGTTACCCCTCTGTTCGATTGCAGCAGCTACGCGCGTTTCACCCTTGGATACATGGGCTTCTTCCGGCTGAGTTGTAATTTGTTGCAAAAAAAGAAATTGCTCAGATGAGAATAAATTTAAATTGGAATCTAGGGAACTTAAAGAGAGATTCAAAGAGAGGATATCCCAACAATGTCCTAAAAATAGCTTATAATAGATCTAAAGATAAAACAAGAGAATAATTGCTTTATGTCAAAAACAAATACTATAATGTTTATACCTACCTATCATAACAAATGGAAAGAAACTAGGCAAATTTTAGAGAAACATTGGCATATTCTCCAGGCAGAACCATCAATAGCAGAAATAGGAGGAACAGGACCCACCCTAACACCAAGGAAAACACTTAATCTTAAAGACAGCTTAGTGAGGATTCATTTTAACTCCAACCCTAAAATAACTTGGTTAGACAGATGGAGAGGAAGGAGTGGCAACTACAAATGCAGTCATTGCTCAGTATGCCAAAATATGGCAACTGACAATAACTTTACTGATAAATATGGAACTAAGCACAAGATTAAAGGTCACATATCATGTGGTAGTGAAGGCATAGTAGATATGTTATTCTGCGATTGCCCTATGTATTACATAGGGAAAACTTATAAAGAACTCAGGGAGCGCATATAAGAACATAAGAGATATTAAGAATAACAACATTAAATACAGTGCAATTGCCAGACATTTCTTAGAGTTCCATAAAAGCAATAAGAAATTGTTGCACTTTAGAGGTCTAGAAGCAATAAGTATGC
This sequence comes from Bombina bombina, assembly GCF_027579735.1. Lineage (NCBI taxonomy): Eukaryota > Metazoa > Chordata > Amphibia > Anura > Bombinatoridae > Bombina > Bombina bombina. Next base: position 181,638,645 of record NC_069500.1, read on the forward strand.
AAGGTAAGGGTGGACATTTAGATCAGAAATTACTCCAAGCTGACTGTAAATGGATCTTTAATCTAAAATCATTAAAACCCCTAGGCCTAAATGAGGAGATACATTTTGCCCCATTTTTGTAGAAAAGATTTCAGTTTAAAATTAAAACCTTATTAAACCCTTATCAGAGGAAACAATGTTTGAATAAAATTTTCAAATATTAAAAATAGGGATACATACCAGATGGATGTTGGAAGTTTTTTTGTTGTTTTTAGCAATTGCTTTTGCTGGAAGACTTTCTGATTGTTTTACCTAAAGTGATTTTATTTTATATCATCAATCAGAAATTATAGCTCACCTCCTTGTCCTAATCCAAATAATTAATTTGATGGTATCTTACTTAATTTACATATTGTAAGAGCATTAGAATTCTGCTTTCAGATTACAAAGGTTTTTAGACAATCCATTCATTTGTTTTTTCCCTCTGACATTTACGTGGACCAAGGGACAATCAGTTTCTTTAGATTTTTGACTATATTGCTTGAATTACAAGGCCCAATAGTCTTTTCAAAAACCCATTATTGTTCTTTTTTCAAGATTAGTTTCATTTTGTATTTTCAAGAATAAGGATTATATTGAATACATTTTCAAGGCAGTAACATACTTTCTCTAAATTCTACCATTTTGTTGTATTTGTTATGAAAATACTTCAAGAAGCAGTGGCAGTAATTAGGTGCCTGCCTTAAAACATTTTTGTCCCGCCCAATTGTCCGTGGACTCCACAGCTTGGGTATTAGTTCCAAGGAGTAATGGCTCATGGACTCTCACCAATATATGAAAGAAAACAAAATGTATGCTTACCCGATGAATTCATTTCTTTTTATGGTGATGAGAGTCTATAAAATCCGTCCGTTTTCTTTTTTTTTTTTCCTATTTATATTTTTCTGGTGGCAGTTCTAGTTTGCACCTTATTTTTATTAGTTTGTCCTTTCATCCCTTTCTACTTCTCCTTTCTTAGCTATACATCAGACTAGAATAACATATAGATGGGAAGGATTAAGTGCTCTTAGAGTTTTGGGATTCTTTGCCTCCTCCTAGTGGCCAGAAGTTGAATCCCAGGAGTAATGGCTCGTGGACTTACCACCATGAAAGAAATGAATTAATCGGGTAAGCATAAATTTTGTTTTGTTTAAGGTGGTGAGAGTCCATGAGCTATTAATCTTGGGATACAACTCCTGGCTACTAGGAAGAGGCAAATAATCCCCAAAACTCCAAGAGTACTTAATAATACTTTCCACCTCTCTGGTTTGCTAGTCTAATCTTTGCCTCTCAGGAGACAGGTGAAGAACTGAGGTGCTGTTAAGATTCTTCATTGAGACTTTTTCGGGGGCCTATTTTTTCCACTCAGAGAGCTGCTACAGAAAGACAGAGGGGAGATTGGAGTGTAGGGTAGTAACACATTTGCTCCCGGTGTTGGAGTTGATCACAAGCCTGCCACAGGTGTCGCAGGAACCGGTCCCCTAGCCTCCACCTTTTTGGTCATCGAGATACTCCTTACAGTGATCCTCTGCTGTGACGTACACCTGATGGGCTTTCTACTGGATGCAGTCATTTCAGCAACTACGGGTAAGCACAGTATAGTGGGTGAAGTTTAAGTAAGTACCTGACATTTTTTGCAATCATATAGCCCACAGGCTATTAGCAGGTACAATTTGCTAGTACACCATAGCAAGGGGACAGTTAAATACAGATATTACCAATTTTATTCAGGCATACAGTCTAGTAGTTTATGGGAGCCCCTCTATTTTGAACTCTTAAATCCTCTTAGTGTTTTTTTTCATGTTGTAGAGCATGTATAATTTCTTTCTAATGACACGGTGAGTCCACGGATCATCATAATTACTATTGGGAATATCACTCCTGGCCTGCAGGAGGGGGCAAAGAGCACCACAAAAAAGCTGTTAAATACCACTCACCTTACCCACAACCCCCAGTCATTGTCTTTGCTTGTAGTTGCAAGGAGGTGGTAAAGTAGGTGTCTGATTCTTCTATCAAGAGTTTATTTTTAAAGCAGAGCAAGCCGTAGTCCATGTTAGTCTCTTCAATAGAGCAATGGTGGCTTTTGAGCATTTGGGGACTTGGGGGGTATAATCCCCCTCTGCGCCTCCCATGTAGTTTATGCTGCCCTTCTTTTAAAGAGTCTGAGTAAGTTTACTCAGCCTTTTTTTGTTTTTCCACAGGTCCATGTAAGGAGTGTTCCCTTTCAAACTTGGTGAGCTGCCCTGCTGCCGGGCAGATTATTTTTGAGGTCTGTTCTTAGATAGACATGGCATTTAGAGGGTTTGTCTGACTGTGTTCAGTTTTCATTTAACTCTTGGCAGTTTTGTGGGGCACTGTTGTGTATTTTGCAGCTGAGGCTGTTTGATGGCTCTTTTTATTATGCTTTGTATCTGGCTAGTGTGTGTGTTTAAAACGCTAGTAGCGTTTTACTGACAGACAGCTTCAGTAAACATTTTGAGTCCTCTGTGTTTTCCTCCCGGCGGTGTTTTACTTGGATACTGTCATGCCGTTCGGGAGGTTGTGTAAACGCCCACAATGGGTGGAGTTTGGTTTGTTTGGCATGAGGGTTGCGCACTCTTCCTCTCAGTATTGTTTTGACATTGTCTGTGAGAGGTTGTTCAGCTGATTCTGCGATATCGGATATCTTCGTGGGAGCGGTTTGAGAGTGAGATCATTTTGATGCATTGTCTGATTCTATTCAACAGAAATCTCCTCTGGAGGAGATTCAGGATAAAATTAAGGCTTTAAAATTGGTTAATTCTTTTATTGCGGATGCTTCTTTTACATGTCATCAAGTTGGGAGCAAAGATTTCCGGCTTTGCTGTTTTTTTGGCGTGCAGGGCTTTATGGTTAAAGGGACAGTTTACTCAAAAAATTTCTCCCCTTTAATTTGTTCCCAATGATCCACTTTACCTGCTGGAGTGTATTAAATTGTTTACAAGTAGCTCCTTTAACCTTATATTGGCATTCGAAATTGTTAATTTAGCATGTGGTATCCCCACCTATTCTGAAAGTTTGTGGCCGCGCGTACCAGCTATAGATAAGCTTTGTAAACACAGCCAGCAGAAGAAATAACACTCCCAGTGTGATAAAGCAGAGATAAGGTAATAAAATGTTGATTTTCCATTGTTCTCTCAAAGTATTAGTGATTGTTTTAAGGACAGATATAAGATAAAGAAGCAGGTATATGTGCACAATGTGATACAGTAATGAGATCAGATTATACCTACAAGCTCAACCTATTTTATTAGGCTGTGGCTTCAAAACACAAAATCAGAGCTTTAATATACAGAAATAAACCTTAAAAAGCTAATTTTCATACATTTTTTACTCTGCAGTTGGTAAAAAAAGCAATTGTAAACATATTAAGGGAAAAACTATTTTACAGTATACTGTCCCTTTAAAGTCTTGGTCTGCGGATGTATCCTCTAAATCTAAGCTTTTATCCATTCCTTACAAGGGGAAGACCTTGTTTGGGCATGGTTTGACTGAGCGTATTTCTGATATCACTGGAGGGAAGGGTCATTCTCTTCCTCAGGATAGGAGAAATAAACAGAAGCGTTGTCAGAGTAATTTTCGTTCCTTTCGTAACTTCTCTGGTAAGTCTTCTTCCTCCTCCAAGCAGGATTAGTCCAAGCCCTCTTGGAAGTCCAATCAGCCCTGGTGCAAGGGGAAGCAATCTAAGAAGCCTGCTACTGACGCAAAGTCAGCATGAAGGGTCTGCCCCCGATCCGGGAATGGATCGTGTGGGGGGCAGGCTGTCTTTGTTCGCTCAAGCCTGGGTAAGGGATGTTACAGATCCCTGGGTGGTAGATATTGTGTCCCAGGGATACAAGCTGGAGTTCAAAACTTTTCCTCCCAGGGGCAGGTTTCATCTGTCAAGGTTATCTGTAAATCGGATAAATAAAGAGGCATTTTTAAGTTGTGTTCAGGATCTTTCCGACATGGGAGTGATCTTTCCTGTTCCAGTTCAGGAGCAGGGACTAGGGTTTTATTCCAATCTGTTTATTGTTCCCAAAAAGGAGGGAACTTTCAGACCCATCCTGGATCTCAAGTGTGTAAACAAGTTTCTCAGAGTTCCATCCTTCAAGATGTAAACTTATCGGTCTATTCTTCCTCTGGTTCAAGAGGGTCAGTTCATGACTACAGTAGATCTGAAGGATGCGTATCTGCATATTCCCATCCACAAGGATCATCACAAGTTTCTGCAATTTGCTTTCCTAGATAAGCATTTTCAGTTTGTGGCTCTTCCTTTTGGTATTGCAACAGCTCCCAGGATGTTTTCAAAGGTCCTGGGTGCGTTATTAACAGTTCTCTGATTACAGGGGGTTGCAGTAGCTCCTTACCTGGACGACATTCTAGTTCAGGCGCCATCTTTTCAACTAGCAAACTCCCACACGGAGTTGTTGTTGTCTTTTCTTCGCTCCTACAGTTGGAAGGTGAATTTAGGAAAAAGTTCCTTTATTCCGGCTACAAGAGTGGTATTCTTGGGAACCACTATAGATTCTCTGGAAATGAAGATCTTTTTGACAGAGGCAAGGAAGTCAAAATTGTTCAATTCCTGTCTGGCTCTTCAGTCATTTCCTTGTCCGTCAGTTGCTCATTGTATTAAGGTGATTGGTCAGATGGTTTCAGTCATATGGACATCATTCAGTTTGCTCGGTTTCATCTCAGACCTCTGCAGTTGTGCATGCTGAGACAGTGGAACGGGGATTATATGGATCGGTCTCTGAAGATTGTTCTAGATCAGGCTGCAAGAGACTCTCTTCCGTGGTGGTTGTCTCAGGACCGTCTCTCCCAGGGATCCTGTTTTTGCAGGCCTACCTGGGTGATTGTGACCACGGATGCCTGTCTGCTGGGTTCGGGAGCTGTCTGGGGTTCTCTGAAGGCTAAGGGTCTGTAGTCCCGAGAGGAATTGGTTCTTCCTATAAATGTTTTAGAGTTGAGGGCAATCTTCAATGCTCTCCTAGTCTGGCCCCAATTGGCTTCATCCCAGTTTATCAGATTTTAGTCGGACAATATAACGTCCGTGGCTTACATCAATCATCAAGGGGGAACTCTGAGTTCTTTGGCGATGAAGGAAATAACCAGGATTAATTAGTGGGCAAAGGTTCACAATTGCTGTCCGTCTGCAATTCACATTCCAGGGGTGGAAAATTGGGAAGCAGATTTTCTGAGCAGACAGTCTTTTCATCCGGGGTAGTGGGAACTTCATCCGGAGGTGTTTTCCAGTCTGGTTCTCAGGTGGCACTTCCGGAATTGGATCTTATGGCATCTCGTCACAATGCCAAGCTTAGGAAGTACGGGTTGAGGTCAAAGGATACTCAGGCTATTCTAATTGATGCTCTGGAAGTGCCCTGGAAGTTCAGTCTGGCATACGTGTTTTCTCTGTTTGCCCTTCTTCCTCGGGTCATTGCTTGAATCAGGCAAGAGAGGGTGTCAGTGATTCTCATTGCACCGGCTTGGCCTTGCAGGATCTGGTTTGCAGATCTGGTGGAAATGTCATTGTCTCCACCGTGGAGTCTTCCGTTGAGTAAGGACCTTTTACTTCAGGGTTCTTTCCTTCATCCAAATCTCGTTTCTCTGAAGCTGACTGCTTAGAAAAACCACGCTTAGATAGAATCAAGCGTTCAATCTCCTAGTCGGTTATTGAGACTATGATTCAGGCGCTTAAGCCTGTGACTAGAAATATTTATTACAAGATATGGCGTAAATGTCTGTATTGGTGGGATTCTAAGGGCTACTCTTGGAGTAGAGTTAGGATTCCTTGGATTTTTCTTTTCTCGAGGAGGGTCTGGAGAAAGATTTGTCTGCTAATACCCTGAAGGGTCAAATTTCTGATTTATCTATTCTGTTGCATAAACGCCTGGCGGATGTGCCAGATGTTCAGTCTTTTTATCAGGCCTTGGTTAGAATGTGGCCTATGTTTAAGTTTCTGACTCCTCCTTGGAGTCTTAATTTAGTTCTGAGAGTTCTTCAACAGGTTCCGCTGTTAACCTGGAAGGTTTTGTTTTTGGTTGCTATATCTTCGGCTCGAAGAGTTTCAGAGCTTTCTGCATTGCAATGAGTCTCCTTTTCTTATTTTTCATTCTGGTAAGGTAGTACTTCATACTGCATTAGGTTTTCTTCCCAAGGTTGTTTCTGATAAGAATATTAATCAGGAAATTGTTCCTTCTTTGTGTCCTAATCCTTCTTCTCATAAGGAACGTTTGTTGCACAATCTGGATGTTGTTCGTGCATTGAAATATTATTTGCAGGCGACCAAGGATTTTCACCAGTCTTTATTTGTTTTTTTTTTCCTGGGAAATGTAAGGGTCAGAAAGCTACGGCTACTTCTCTTTCTTGTTGGTTGTGGAGTGTTTTTCACTTGGCATATGAGACTGTGGGTCAGCAGCCTCCTGAGAAGATCACGGCTCATTCCACAAGGGCTGTTTCTTCTACTTGGGCTTTCAAAAATGGTGCTTCTGTAGATCAGATTTGCAAGGCTGCCACTTGGTCATCTTTACGCACTTTTTCTAAATTTTACAAATTTTATACTTTTGCTTCAGCTGAGGTGGTTTTGGGGAAAAAGGTTCTTCAAGCAGTGGTGCCTTCTGTTTAGGCTAACTGTCTTGTCCCTCCCTTATCATCCCTGTCCTCTAGCTTGGTTATTGATTCCCAATAGTAATTATGATAATCCGTGGACTCACCTTGTCATTAGAAAGAAAATTAAATTTATGCTTACCTGATAAATTTGTTTCTTTCTTGACACGGTGAGTCCACGGCCCGCCCTGTATTTTCAGACAGTTTATTTTTTCATACACCTCAGGCACCTCTGCACCTTATATTATTTGGTTGAATGACTGGGGGTTGTGGGTAAGGTGAGTGGTATTTAACAGCTTTTGCTGAGGTGCTCTTTGCCTCCTTCTGCAGGCCAGGAGTGATATTCCCAATAGTAATTATGATGATCCGTGGACTCACCGTGTCAAGAAAGAAACAAATTTGTCAGGTAAGCATAAATTTCATTTTTATTTCTACTTTTTATCTCTGTAATACTTTTACTCTGCGTAGCACTGAAATTAAGTTTAAGACAAAGTTTGTGTAGTAAAATGTATTAGTTGTTTTTTTTTTAACACTAGCGTTATTGTGCACCCTCCTCTCATGTCTATAGTGCATGCTGGCTCTCTGACGTATTTTTATTACTCCTTACACACTTTTGAGGTGCGTTACCCAAGCTCTGATTAGCGAGCTCCATTATGTCCTGTATAATGAAGTGGAGCGGATTGTTGGATTTGGCAGTGCATCATTTAAAGTTTTCCTGCCACGCTAACGTCCATTATTGAATGTATTAATTCTTCAAATGGTCAGTATTCCGTTTGTGTTTTTTTTTGTTTTGTTTTTTATGTAAATTTTTTTTTTATTTAGAAGGCATTAAATTAATTTTTCATACAGCCATTATTTATGCATACATTATTTTTAATCATTGAAATTCGTTAAGAGGGTTTTAAGGTGAAATTGCTCATATTTATTACTTTTTATTATCTTGGTCCTTCTGCTTAGGACTTTGATTATTATTTTTACCTCTGTCTTTCTTTGTGTTTATATATTAAAATAAAAAAAAATTCTCAAGATTGCACAGAGTTTAAAAATATTTATGGGCGACTTTGAAGCTCAGGTAAATAAAAATACACTGTGCATAGCTCAGTGACTTTTGAGAGAGCTAAGCCGACCATGCAAAATTTATAGCAACAACAACTTTAAAAAAACATATTTTTTTAAAAGTGATGTAAACTGCTAATTCAGAAACTTTTCTGTCAGAAGATCCTGCTAAAAGAAAAAAAATACCTTCTAGACCACTGGTTTTCTAACCTGTCCTCATGCCTTCCCAACAGGCCAGGTTTTTGAGATTACCTTGGATGAGATGGTAAAATGACCATGTTTACTGATCAGCTGATTATTTAATCTTTTCTCTAGCTCAGATATCCTCAATATGTGACCAGTGTTCTAGACTGAAGTTAAATGACCAAACTATACATAGACCCAAATTGAGAGAGCTGCAAAACTTTTAGAACCAAATTAAGTTTCCAAGAAAGAGAAATTGGTCAAGGATAAAGCTTTAAGGGACACTGAACCCAAATTTTTTCTTTCATGATTCAGATAGAGCATGCAATTTTAAGCAACTTTCTAATTTACTTCTATTATCAATTTTAATTCGTTCTCTTGCTATCTTTATTTGAAAAAGAAGGCATCTCAGTTAAGGAGCCAGCAAATGTTTGCTTCAGTACCATGGACAGCACTTGTTTATTGGTGCTGACCAATCAGCAAGGACAACCCAGGTTGTTCACCAAAAATGGGCCGGCATCTAAACTTACATTCTTGCTTTTCAAATAAGCATACCAAGAGAATGAAGAAAATTTGATAATAGGAGTAAATTAGAAAGTTGCTTAACATTGCATGCTCTATCTGAATCACGAAAGAAAATTTTTGAGTACAGTGTCCCTTTAAACAAATCTCTGAATGAAGAAAGTTTGGCACTCTTCTTGTGGAATAACACAGAAAGCGCTGAGATCTGACATTTTAAAGGGCAAAACAGATAAACCATTCAATAAGCACTCTAGATAAAATTGAAGAATATTGAAGCAATAGTAGGTGAATTTTTTTTCACACCAGGAAAGAAAAACTTTACCAATATTCTGATATTTCTTGTAACAGTTTCAGAAAAACCTCTCCAACCCTTTAGGTAAAGAGACTCGAGATCTTTTTTTTTTTTTTTTGAGAAATAGTCTTTTCCACATCGTATATATATCCTACAATTTGGGACTCTATGCACAGACTTTGCACCTTATTTTAAACATATAATTATATAAACCTGTTTTTATATTATTTTTTTGGCGAATCAATATTTCAATAACATATGGGAAAATGTTATTTTAGAAATCCATCGGTGGTCTCATTTGAGAATTTTATTTTAATGTGTTATATTGTAATTGACATATTTTATAGATAAAACTATTTGTCCTTGTGAGTGTGATAGCTTTTTCTAGCGCTTTTCCTTTTTTCTCCAGTTTTAATCCCAGGTTGTTCTTAGCAGTAACACCCTTCTTGGAATTGCATTTATCACACACCTGTTAGTTTCCACTACTCTTTCCATTACTATTCCAAATAGTAATACCTGTTTATATTGTGAGTAGTAAAAGAGAAAAGGTTGTTGGGAACCGTGGATATGACCCCACAATAGTCACCTGGAGATCAAGTATATAATAAACAGTTCACAAACCACCGGATACTCCAAATAGCTGTATTTATAAATGCTGGATTAAGTCACTGTGAAGCGGTAGTTGAAATTTGCAATTCAAAACATAACATATATATATATATGAAGACTGCATGAAATATGCTTTGGATATATTTTTTTGTGACCGCAATTGATTATTTGATTAGCTCTTCTGAATGTTTATTTATAAAATCAACTAAGCCATGGTAACATTGATTTCTCTTGTAAGATGTATCGAGTCCACGGATTCATCCATACTTGTGGGATATTCTCCTTCCTTACAGGAAGTGGCAAAGAGAGCACCCACAGCAGATCTGTCTATATAGTTCCGCCCTTAGCTACTCCCCCCAGTCATTCAATTTACTATAAGTACTAGGAAGGGTAAAGTGAGTGTGGTGACAAAAATGTTAGTTTTTATTTTCTCAAGCAAAAGTTTGTTATTTTAAATGGTACCGGTGTGTACTATTTACTCTCTGGCAGAAAAGGGATGAAGATTTCTGCAAGGAGGATGATGATCTTAGCACTTTGTAACTAAGTTCCACTGCTGTGCTCACAAGGGCTGAAGAGTACAGGAAAACTTCAGTTGGGGGAACGGTTTGCAGGCTAAACTGCATTGAGGTATGTTCAGTCTATTTTTTTCTAGACAGACTGTGTTAATTCTAGAAAAGGCTGGTAATATCCCCATGAGGGAAGGGTAAGCTGTATTCAGACACTTAGTAGGAATCCCAGCTTGCATAAACGGCTCATTAGTTACTGGTGACACTAATAGGAAAAAACGTTTTTGTTTTCTTCTGTTATGTGTGATCAGTCCACGGGTCATCATTACTTCTGGGATATAACTCCTCCCCAACAGGAAATGCAAGAGGATTCACCCAGCAGAGCTGCATATAGCTCCTCCCCTCTACGTCAGTCCCAGTCATTCTCTTGCACCCAACGACTAGATAGGATGTGTGAGAGGACTATGGTGATTATACTTAGTTTTTATGACTTCAATCAAAAGTTTGTTATTTTAAAATAGCACCGGAGCGTGTTATTACTTCTCTGGCAGAGTTTGAGGAAGAATCTGACAGAGATTTTTTACTATGATTTTAACCGGAGTCGTTAAGATCATATTGCTGTTCTCGACCATCTGAGGGAGGTAAAGGCTTCAGATCAGGGGACAGCGGGCAGATGAATCTGCATTGAGGTATGTGGCAGTTTTTATTTTCTGAATGGAATTGATGAGAAAAGCCTGCCATACCGTTAAGATGACATGTATGTATACACTTCAGTATTCTGGGGATGGTATTTCACCGGAACTACTGTGTTAAGGTCACTAATCCTTTTAATAACTATTCTCATGTTAAACGTTTTTGCTGGAATGTAGAATCGTTTACATTGCTGAGGTACTGTGTGAATAAATGTTTGGGCATTATTTTCCACTTGGCAGTTTTTTGCTTTAATTGTGACAGTTTCGTTTCTCTTCACTGCTGTGTGGGAGAGGGAGGGGCCGTTTTTTGGCGCTCTTTGCTACGCATCAAAAAATTCCAGTCAGCTACTTTTATATGTCCTGCATGATCCGGTTCATTTCTGACAGATCTCAGGGGTCTTCAAACTTCTTTGAAGGGAGGTAAATTCTCTCAGCAGAGCTGTGAGAATTCTTATAGTGACTGTGTATAAAAAACGTTGTTTTGTTTTCTTATGTACAAATTTAATTAGTGTTGTTTTTTTACTAATGGGAACAAACCTTTGCTAAAAGTTGTGTTGTTTTAAAATTTGATGCAATAACTGTTTTTCAGTTCATTATTTCAACTGTCATTTAATCGTTAGTACCTCTTTGAGGCACAGTACGTTTTTTGCTAAAAAAGATTATAACCAAGTTGTAAGTTTTTTGCTAGTGTGTTAAACATGTCTGACTCAGAGGAAGATATCTGTGTCATTTGTTCCAATGCCAAGGTGGAGCCCAATAGAAATTTATGTACTAACTGTATTGATGCTACTTTAAATAAAAGTCAATCTGTACAATGTGAACAAATTTCACCAAACAGCGAGGGGAGAGTTATGCCGACTAACTCGCCTCACGCGACAGTACCTGCATCTCCCGCCCGGGAGGTGCGTGATATTTTGGCGCCTAGTACATCTGGGCGGCCATTACAGATAACATTACAAGATATGGCTACTGTTATGACTGAAGTTTTGTCTAAATTACCTGAACTAAGAGGCAAGCGTGATCACTCTGGGGTGAGAACAGAGTGCGCTGACAATGCTAGGGCCATGTCTGATACTGCGTCACAGCTCGCAGAGCATGAGGACGGAGAGCTTCATTCTGTGGGTGACGGTTCTGATCCAAACAGATTGGACTCAGATATTTCAAATTTTAAATTTAAATGGAGAACCTCCGTGTACTACTAGGGGAGGTCTTAGCAGCTCTCAACGATTGTAACACTGTTGCAATACCAGAGAAACTGTGTAGGTTGGATAAATACTTTGCGGTACCGGCGAGTACTGACGTTTTTCCTATACCTAAGAGACTAACTGAAATTGTTACTAAGGAGTGGGATAGACCCGGTGTGCCGTTCTCACCCCCTCCAATATTTAGAAAGATGTTTCCAATAGACGCCACCACTCGGGACTTATGGCAAACGGTCCCCAAGGTGGAGGGAGCAGTTTCTACTTTAGCTAAGCGTACCACTATCCCGGTGGAGGATAGCTGTGCTTTCTCAGATCCAATGGATAAAAAATTAGAGGGTTACCTTAAGAAAATGTTTGTTCAACAAGGTTTTATATTACAACCCCTTGCATGTATCGCGCCGATTACGGCTGCGGCAGCATTTTGGATTGAGTCGCTGGAAGAGAACCTTAGTTCCTCTACGCTAGACGACATTACGGACAGGCTTAGAGTCCTTAAACTAGCTAATTCTTTCATTTCGGAGGCCGTAGTACATTTAACCAAACTTACGGCTAAGAACTCAGGATTCGCCATACAGGCACGCAGGGCACTGTGGCTAAAATCCTGGTCAGCTGATGTTACTTCTAAGTCCAAATTACTTAATATACCTTTCAAGGGGCAGTCCTTATTCGGGCCCGGTTTGAAAGAAATTATCGCTGACATTACGGGAGGTAAGGGCCACGCCCTACCTCAAGACAAGGCCAAAGCTAAGGCTAGACAGTCTAATTTTCGTCCCTTTCGGAATTTCAAAACAGGAGCAGCATCAACCTCCACTGCACCAAAACAGGAAGGAGCTGTTGCTCGTTACAGGCAAGGCTGGAAGCCTAACCAGTCCTGGAACAAAAGCAAGCAGGCCAGGAAACCTGCTGCTGCCCCAAAGACAGCATGAACCGAGAGCCCCCGATCCGGGACCGGATCTAGTAGGGGGCAGACTCTCTCTCTTCGCCCAGGCCTGGGCAAGAGATGTTCAGGATCCCTGGGCACTAGAGATCATATCTCAGGGATACCTTCTAGACTTCAAATTATCTCCCCCAAGAGGGAGATTTCATCTGTCAAGGTTGTCAACAAACCAGATAAAGAAAGAAGCGTTTCTACGCTGCGTACAAGATCTGTTAACAATGGGAGTGATCCATCCGGTTCCGTGGTCGGAACAAGGACAAGGGTTCTACTCAAACCTGTTTGTGGTTCCCAAAAAAGAGGGAACTTTCAGGCCAATCTTAGATTTAAAGACTCTAAACAAATTCCTAAGAGTTCCATCGTTCAAAATGGAATCTATTCGGACTATTTTACCCATGATCCAAGAGGGTCAGTTCATGACCACAGTGGATTTAAAGGATGCTTACCTTCACATACCGATCCACAAAGATCATCACCGGTATCTAAGGTTTGCCTTCTTAGACAGGCACTACCAGTTTGTAGCTCTTCCATTCGGATTGGCTACGGCTCCAAGAATCTTCACAAAGGTTCTGGGTGCCCTTCTAGCGGTACTAAGACCGCGAGGGATTTCGGTAGCTCCGTACCTAGACGACATTCTAATACAAGCTTCAAGCTTTCAAACTGCCAAGTCTCATACAGAGTTAGTTCTGGCATTTCTAAGGTCGCATGGATGGAAAGTGAACGAAAAGAAGAGTTCTCTCTTTCCTCTCACAAGAGTTCCATTCTTGGGGACTCTTATAGATTCTGTAGAAATGAAGATTTACCTGACAGAAGACAGGTTAACAAAACTTCAAAATGCATGCCGCGTCCTTCATTCCATTCAACACCCGTCAGTAGCTCAATGCATGGAGGTGATCGGCTTAATGGTAGCGGCAATGGACATAGTACCTTTTGCACGCCTACACCTCAGACCGCTGCAACTATGCATGCTAAGTCAGTGGAATGGGGATTACTCAGATTTGTCCCCTACTCTGAATCTGAATCAAGAGACCAGAAATTCTCTTCTATGGTGGCTTCATCGGCCACACCTGTCCAGGGGAATGCCATTCAGCAGGCCAGACTGGACAATTGTAACAACAGACGCCAGCCTACTAGGTTGGGGCGCTGTCTGGAATTCTCTGAAGGCTCAGGGACTATGGAATCAGGAGGAGAGTCTCCTTCCAATAAACATTCTGGAATTGAGAGCAGTTCTCAATGCCCTTCTGGCTTGGCCCCAGTTAATAACTCGGGGGTTCATCAGGTTTCAGTCGGACAACATCACGACTGTAGCTTACATCAACCATCAGGGAGGGACAAGAAGCTCCCTAGCAATGATGGAAGTATCAAAGATAATTCGCTGGGCAGAGTCTCACTCTTGCCACCTGTCAGCAATCCACATCCCGGGAGTGGAGAACTGGGAGGCGGATTTCTTGAGTCGCCAGACTCTTCATCCGGGGGAGTGGGAACTTCATCCGGAGGTCTTTGCCCAAATACTTCGACGTTGGGGCAAACTAGAGATAGATCTCATGGCGTCTCGCCAGAACGCCAAACTTCCTCGCTACGGGTCCAGATCCAGGGATCCGGGAGCAGTTCTGATAGATGCTTTGACAGCACCTTGGAACTTCAGGATGGCTTATGTGTTTCCACCCTTCCCGCTGCTTCCTCGATTGATTGCCAAAATCAAACAGGAGAGAGCATCAGTAATTCTAATAGCACCTGCTTGGCCACGCAGGACTTGGTATGCAGATCTAGTGGACATGTCATCCTGTCCGCCTTGGTCTCTACCTCTGAGACAGGACCTTCTGATACAGGGTCCATTCAAACATCAAAATCTAACTTCTCTGAAGCTGACTGCTTGGAAATTGAACGCTTGATTTTATCAAAACGTGGTTTTTCTGAGTCGGTTATTGATACCCTGATTCAGGCTAGGAAGCCTGTTACCAGAAGGATTTACCATAAAATATGGCGGAAATACCTATACTGGTGCGAATCCAAAGGTTACTCCTGGAGTAAGGTTAGGATCGCTAGGATATTGTCTTTTCTACAAGAAGGTTTAGAAAAGGGTTTATCAGCTAGTTCATTAAAGGGACAGATTTCAGCTCTGTCCATCTTGTTACACAGACGTCTGTCAGAAAATCCAGACGTCCAGTCCTTTTGTCAGGCTTTAGCTAGGATCAAGCCTGTGTTTAAAGCTGTTGCTCCACCATGGAGTTTAAACTTAGTTCTTAACGTTTTACAGGGTGTTCCGTTTGAACCCCTTCATTCCATTGATATAAAAATGTTATCTTGGAAAGTTCTGTTTTTAATGGCTATTTCCTCGGCTCGAAGAGTCTCTGAGTTATCAGCCTTACATTGTGATTCCCCTTATCTGATTTTTCACTCAGACAAGGTAGTTCTGCGTACTAAACCTGGGTTCTTACCTAAGGTAGTCACTAACAGGAACATCAATCAAGAGATTGTTGTCCCATCCTTGTGTCCAAATCCTTCTTCAAAGAAGGAACGTCTTTTACACAATCTGGATGTAGTTCGTGCCCTCAAGTTCTACTTGCAGGCAACTAAAGATTTTCGCCAAACTTCTTCCTTGTTTGTCGTTTACTCTGGACAGAGGAGAGGTCAAAAAGCTTCTGCTACCTCTCTCTCTTTTTGGCTTCGTAGCATAATACGTTTAGCCTATGAGACTGCTGGACAGCAGCCTCCTGAAAGAATTACAGCTCACTCCACTAGAGCTGTGGCTTCCACTTGGGCCTTTAAGAATGAGGCCTCTGTTGAACAGATTTGCAAGGCTGCAACTTGGTCTTCGCTTCATACTTTTTCCAAATTTTACAAATTTGACACTTTTGCTTCTTCGGAGGCTATTTTTGGGAGAAAGGTTCTTCAGGCAGTGGTTCCTTCTGTATAATGAGCCTGCCTATCCCTCCCGTCATCCGTGTACTTTTGCTTTGGTATTGGTATCCCAGAAGTAATGATGACCCGTGGACTGATCACACATAACAGAAGAAAACATAATTTATGCTTACCTGATAAATTCCTTTCTTCTGTTGTGTGATCAGTCCACGGCCCGCCCTGTTTTAAGGCAGGTATATATCTTTTAAATTATACTCCAGTCACCACTTCACCCTTGGTTACTCCTTTCTCGTTGTTTCTTGGTCGAATGACTGGGACTGACGTAGAGGGGAGGAGCTATATGCAGCTCTGCTGGGTGAATCCTCTTGCATTTCCTGTTGGGGAGGAGTTATATCCCAGAAGTAATGATGACCCGTGGACTGATCACACAACAGAAGAAAGGAATTTATCAGGTAAGCATAAATTATGTTTTTTTATAAAAAATGCAAATATAACGTTTTTTGAGGGACTTTAAGGGGTCATTGTGGCTTGTTTAAGGGTTATTAACCCACATGGCTAGTTTAAGAAACACTCTGTTGTGTTTCTTTTAGGCCCCATAACATCGAGTGAGGTGGGAGGGGCCTATTTTCACGCCTCAGTTGCGCAGTTTCTTTTCCTCAGAGACAATCCTGCTGCTTCTCCAGAGGTTCCTACTGTGTTTGAGGGCTGTAAAGAAGTTTTTTCCCCACAAATCGTTCCTAAAGGGCAGGTAGGCGCCACAGCAGAGCTGTGGCAAGGTGCTGAACGTTTTTTTACCGGTTTTTGACGTTTTGTCAATCTGGTTTTTACTTTAAGGGGTTAATTGTTTATTTGCATAGCTGTGCAAAGTTACTAAGGCTTAATGATGCTACTGTAAAATTTTCGTTGTTTACTGCTTTTTTACACTGTTTTGCAGAGTTTGTGCAGCTTTTTTTCTCTTAAAGGCACAGTACTGTTTTTTTCTAACTGTTATTTGCTTTGATTAAAGTGTTTTCCAAGCTCGCTTGTTACATTACTAGCCTGTTTAACATGTCTGACACCAAGGAAAATCCTTGTTCAATGTGTTTAGAAGCCATTGTGGAACCCCCTCTTAGAATGTGTCCCACTTGCACTGATATGTCTATAAATTATAAAGAGCATATTTTAGCACTTAAAAATATTGCAATAGATGATTCTCAGACAGAAGGAAATGAGGGTTTAACATCTAGCTCTCCCCAAGTGTCACAACCAGTAACGCCCGCACAAGTGACGCCTAGTACCTCTAGTGCGTCAAATTAATTTACTTTACAAGACATGGCCACAGTTATGAATACAACCCTCAGAGGTTTTATCCAAACTGCCTGGTTTACAAGGAAAACGTGACAGCTCTGGGTTAAGAACAAATGCTGAGCCGTCTGATGCTTTAGTAGCCGTATCTGATATACCCTCACAATGTTCTGATGTAGGGGTAAGGGATTTGTTATCTGAGGGAGAAATTTCTGATTCAGGAAAGACGCTCCCTCAGACAGATTCTGATATGACGGCCTTTAAATTTAAGCTTGAACACCTCTGCTTATTGCTCAGGGAGGTATTAGCGACTCTAGATGATTGTGACCCCATAGTGGTCCCAGAGAAATTGTGTAAAATGGACAAATACTTAGAGGTTCCTGTTTACACTGATGTTTTTCCAGTCCCTAAGAAGATTGTGAATATTGTTACTAAGGAGTGGGATAGACCAGGTATTCCGTTCGCTCCCCCTCCTGTTTTTAAGAAAATGTTTCCCATATCTGACACCATGTGGGACTCGTGGCAGACAGTTCCTAAGGTGGAGGGAGCTATTTCTACTCTGGCTAAGCGTACAACTATACCTATCGAAGACAGTTGTGCTTTCAAAGATCCTATGGATAAAAAATTAGAGGGTCTCCTGAAGAAAATTTTTGTTCATCAGGGTTTTCTTCTCCAACCTATTGCGTGCATTGTTCCTGTAATTACTGCAGCTGCTTTCTGGTTCTTGAAGAGGCTCTTCAGATGGAGACTCCATTAGAGGATATTATGGACAGAATTAAGGCCCTTAAGTTGGCTAATTCTTTCATTACAGATGCTGCTTTCCAACTAGCTAAATTAGCGGCAAAGAATTCAGGTTTTGCCATTTTAGCACGCAGGGCGTTATGGCTTAAGTCCTGGTCTGCTGATGTGTCGTCAAAATCTAAACTTTTGAACATCCCTTTCAAAGGAAAGACCCTATTCGGGCCTGAACTGAAAGAGATTATTTCAGACATCACTGGAGGGAAAGGCCATGCCCTCCCTCAGGATAGAACAAATAAAATGAGGACCAAACAAAATAATTTTCGTTCCTTTCGGAACTTCAAGGGTGGTCCCGCTTCAGCTTCCCCTGCTGCTAAGCAAGAGATGAATTTTGCTCAATCCAAGTCAGTCTGGAGACCTAACCAGGCTTGGAACAAGGGTAAACAGGCCAAGAAGAATGCAGCTGCCTCTAAGACAGCATGAAGGGGTAGCCCCCGATCCGGGACCGGATCTAGTAGGTGGCAGACTCACTCTGTTTGCTCAGGCAAGAGATGTTCACGATTCCTGGGCCTTAGAAATTGTGTCCCAGGGATATCTTCTGGACTTCAAAGACTCTCCCCCAAGGGAGAGATTTCACATTTCTCAATTGTCTGCAAACCAGACAAAGAGAGTGTCATTCTTACGCTTTGTAGAAGACCTTCAATACCATGGGAGTAATCCACCCAGTTCCAAAAGCGGAACAAGGGCTAGGGTTTTACTCAAACCTGTTTGTGATTCCCAAAAAAGAGGGAACTTTCAGACCAATCTTGGAACTCAAAATTCAAAACAAATTCGTCAGAGTACCATCATTCAAGATGGAGACTATTCGGACTATTCTTCAGTTGATCCAGGAGGGTCAATATATGACTACCGTGGACTTAAAGGATGCGTATCTACACATCCCTTTTCACAGAGATCATCATCAATTCCTCAGATTCGCCTATCTGGACAGGCAAATTTTACAAATTCGATACTTTTGCTTCTTCGGAGGCTATTTTTGAGAGAGAGAGGTTCTACAAGCAGTGGTGCCTTCCGTTTAAGGTACCTGTCTTGTCCCTCTCTTCATCCGTGTCCTAAAGCTTTGGTATTAGTATCCCACAAGTATGGATGAATCCGTGGACTCGATACATCTTACAAGAGAAAACATAATTTATGCTTACCTGATAAATTTATTTCTCTTGTGATGTATCGAGTCCACGGCTCGCCCTGTTTATTTAAGACAGGCAGTGTATTTTTATTTTAAAAACTTCAGTCACCACTGCACCCTATAGTTTCTCCTTTTTCTTCCTAGCCTTCGGTCGAATGACTGGGGGGTGGAGCTAAGGGAGGAGCTTTATAGACGGCTCTGCTGTGGGTCCTCTCTTTGCCACTTTCAGTAAGGAAGGAGAATATCCCACAAGTATGGATGAATCCGTGGACTCGATACATCACATATTTGCTATTTACTATGCATCTGATGTGGGAGGGGTTACACCTTTAGTGAGTGTCTTAAGGAGTCCTTACACACCTGTTTGTTAACTCTGATGAAGTGCCATGTGTGGCAGGAAAGACTTCAGCTGTGATCAGGTCTCTGTTCTCTGTGCCTTTGCAAGTTTTATCATGTTATATCAAGAAATTGGACTTTTTATTTACATTTCTTCAGCCTTTCTGTCGTCAAAATATGGGTGTATGTCGTTCATAATGGTCTTGTACATATTGTTCTTCACTTTTTCAATGTGTATCAAGTGATAGTAAACAGACAAACTGATTGCTGAAGGCTTGGGACTTATAAGTTGTGTACTGCCGAAATTGGACCAATCAGAGAGCGGAATTCAATTACGCCCCCAAATTAACCTATCAGACTCAATTCAAGTCTTGCCCTCCAAGGGGCAGATTTCTCCTGTCCTCAAACCAGGTAAAGGACCTATTCTTCCTGGGAGTTAAAGTTCCAGTCCCTCTAAAGGAACAAGGTCTAGGATTCTATTCAAATCTATTTCCCAAAAAGGAGGGAACTTTCCACCCCTTTCTAGACCTCAAGTGTCTCAACAAATTTCTCAGGGTTCCGTCCTTCAAGATGGAAACTATTCGTTCCATTCTTCATTTGGTACTGGAAGGTCAGTTTATGATGACCATAGACCTGAAGGATGCATACCTTCATGTTCCCATTCACAGGGAACACCACCAGTTTCTGAGGTTTGCCTTTCTGGACAAGCATTTCAAGTTTGTTGCTCTTCCGTTTTGGTCTGGCCACGGCTCACAGAATATTCACAAAGGTTCTGGGGGTGCTATCGGCAGTGATCAGATCCCATGGAATTGCTGTGGCGCCTTATCTAGATGAAATCTTGGTTCAGGTATCATCTTTTTAACTTGCCCAATCTCATACAGAGATGCTGTTATCTTTTCTACGTTGCCACGGGTAGAAGGTGAATTTGGAAAAGAATTATCTAGTTCCATCTACCAAAGTGTGTTTCCTATGGACAATAAAAGATTCCCTGTACATGAAGATTTTTCTGACGGAGGTCAGAAAATCCAAACTTGCTTCCTGCCTTTCTCTCCAGTCTGCCTTTTGTCCATCAGTGCCTCAATGCATTGAGGTGATTGGTCTGATGGTAGCCTCCATGGACATCATCTCTTTTGCTCGGTTCCATCTGCGATTGCTGCAGCTTTGTATGCTCAGTTAATGGAACGTAGACCATTCGGATTTATCACAGAGGATTAATCTGGACCCTCTAACAAGAGACTCTCTCTCGGGGTGGATCTCACAGGAACACCTGTCTCAGGGCACTTGCTTTCTGAGACCTTCCTGGGAGATTGTGACTATGCATGCCAGCCTGTCAGACTGGGGAGCTGTTTGGGGTTCTCTGAAGTCTCAGGGCCTGTTGTCTCAGGAAGAGTCCTCTCTTCTCATAAACATCTTGGAGTTGAGAGCTATCTTCAATGCCCTACCATCGTGGCCTTAACTGTCAATAGTCTGGTTTATAAGATTCCAGTCGGACAACATCACCTCTGTGGCTTACATCAACTACCAGGGAGGGACTCAGAGTTCCTTAGTCATGAAGGAGGTGACTCGCATTCTGCAGTGGGTGGAAGCTCACAATTGTCTTATTTCTGCCTTCCACATTCCAGGAGTGGACAACTGGGAGGCAGATTTTCTGAGCAGAGAGACCTTTCATCCCCGGGAGTGGGCTCTCCATCCGGAAGTGTTCTCTCCTATAACTCTCAGGTGGGAGGTTCCAGAGTTGGATCTGATGGTATCCCACCAAAACACCAAGGTTCCAAAGTACAGTTCAAGGTCAAGAGATCCTCAGGCCGTTCTGATAGATGCTCTAGCGGTTCTTTGGATGTTCTCTCTGGCATATCTCCATTTGCTCTCCTTCCACGAGTCATTGCTCGTATCAAACAGGAGAGCGCATCAGTGATCCTAATAGCTCCTGCATGGCCTCGCAGGATCTGGTTCACGGATCTGGTAAGGATGTCATCTCTGTCTCCTTGGAGGTTACCTCAGAGGGAAGGACCTTCTAATTCCGGGTCCTTTCCTCTATCCAAACCTAGACTCTCTGAAGCTGACTGTTTGGAGATTGAACGCCTAGTTCTGTCTAGACATGGTTTTTCTGAAGCGGTCATTGAAACTTTGCTCCAGGCTCGCAAACCTGTTACTAGCAAGATTTACCATAAGGTATGGCGTAAATTTCTTTATTGGTGTGAGCCGGGTGAGGATTCCCCAGATTTTGTCTTTTCTTCTGGATGGCCTGGAGAAGGGTTTATCGGTCAGTACTCTAAAGGGTCAGATTTCTACCCTATCTATCCGTCTGACTGACTTACCAGATTTCAAGCCTTTGTTCAGGCCCTGGTTAGAATCAGGCCTGTGTTTAAACCTGTTGCTATTTCTTCTGCTCACAGAGTGTCTGAGCTTTCAGCTCTTCAGTGTGATTCTCTGTATCTTATTTTTCATGTTGATAAGGCAGTCCTTCATACGAAATTGGGTTTTCTCCCTAAGGTGGTGTCGGATCAAAACATTAATCAGGAAATTGTTGTTCCTTCTTTTTGTCCTAATCCTCCTCATAAGGAATGTCTTTTGCAAGCTACTAAAGATTTTCAGCAATCTTCTGCCCTGTTTTCTCTGGAAAACTTAAGGGTCAGAAGGCCTCTTCTACTACTCTGTCACTTTGGTTGAGACTTTTGATTTGTTTGGCTTATAAGACTGCTGAACAGCAGCCTCCTGAGATAATTACAGCTCTTTCTACTAGGGCTTTCTCCTCTTCTTGGGCTTTCAAAAATGTAGTTTCTGTGGAACAGATTTGCAAGGCGGCAACATGATCCTCTCTGCATACTTTTTATTAAATTCTGCAAATTTGATACTTTTGCCTCGGCTGAGGCTTCTTTTGGGAGAAAGGTTGTTCAAGCGGTAATGCCTTCTGTTTAGGTCCTCCTACCCTTTTCTCCCTCCCTGTTCATTCCGTGCCCTCTAGCTTTGGTATCGGTTCCCACTAATAATTGGAATGACGTTGTGGACTCTCCATGTCTTAGGAAAGAAAACCAAATTTATGCTTACCTGCTAAATTTCTTTCTTTCCGGACACGGAGAGTCCAAGACCCGCCCTCTTTTTAACTATAATTTGGCAGTTTTTTGAGTAAACCTCAGGCACCTTTTTCACCTTTGTGTTTTCTTCTTTTTCCATTTTCCTTCGGCCGAATGACTGGGGATTATGGGTAAGGGAAGTAACTTAGCAACTTTGCTGGGGTGCTCTTTGCCTCATACATTTTTTTTTTTTGTAGTGATTTTTTTCTTTCTCATTTTGGTTTATTCTTGAAGTATAATTTAACAGTTTGTCATCTTACAAACACTGAGGAATTATGATATTGGAGGAAACGTATGATTGAGTTTTTGCCCCTCCCCACTGTGGGGAACAATATCATTTTAGTGTATGTTATCTACTACTCTTAGCCAAGAAAATGAAATTATGGTAACTAAGTTTACATTAATATCTTTAATCCGTAATATATACTTTATCTTCTTATTTGGATATATACTTGAGGCATTTTTAGCTGAAAAAATGTGTCATGAGAATGTTTTACACTACACTCTTAGTAAATGTAGGAATTGAATATTCAGCATATTCAAAACAAAAGTAACATTTTTGGATTGGTAATGGTTGTCATTTTTCTGATAACATTGCACATTTTTCTTTTTTTCTTTTTTTTTTTTTAGTCTGGATCCAGAACAAAAGGATATGCTTATTGAAATAATTGAAAAACTTCTTAAAGACAAAAGTACGGTAAGCAGCCTATGTAGTGAACAACATATTCTATCCACACAACTGAACTGCATAATACTCCTGTAGAATGAGTGATGTATCGGCCTTATATATTTTTACTGTGAAAGTATTCCGTGAATGGAAAATTGTCACTTGATTTTAGAAGACAATAGGCGCAGAAACCGCAATTCTATAGATATTCCAACTTTATTTTATTACAAAACTGTGGTTTTACTTTTAATATAATCCCTCAGTGTTGGTTATATATCTGTGCATATTACTCTTAGTCTGAGTTTGTTATAGTAATAAATGATTCATGATGTGTTTATATATATATATATATATATATATATATATATATATAATGTGTATGTATATATATATATATATATGTGTGTGTGTATGTATGTATGTATGTATGTGTATATATATATATATATATATATATATATATATATATATATATATATATATATATATATATATATATATATATATATATATATATATATATATATATATATATATATATATATATATATATATATATGGTACTTTTAAGTCTGAGGACGGATCCCCTGTGATCCGAAAACGTTCACTATTAAAGTGACTACTATCTTTGAAAGACCTTTGGAGTGCTATTCTGTTTGTTCATATTACTTTTGTGATCAGCACCCAGGGCTTGTGTTGGTTGAAAATCTGGAGTGCAGAAACATAAAGACCAAACCATAAACAGGTTTAGATAGGTGATAGTTCATATAATATCAATTGTTCATGTGTGTGAATATACAGTGTGTCAAAAATAAAATTATATATATCTAACAAAAAATTTATTTATATAATATATCATAAAAATACATGAGCACTGATTTCACAACCTGTGTAACGAATTCAGAGATCCGCACCTACACCCTTCAACAAATAATGGTATCTACCATTTTTTAGTTACTAACATGAGAAGGTGACACCCCTCAAATCCGATAGGCTAAATTACCAAGCCACAATCGAAGCACCATCAACAATATGTGTTACAATTATGGGCGATCGCAGCCGATCCCACCATCATACAAGTATCATGCGTCCTAAGCAGCACTCCTCGTGCAATACCTGACATGTAAATCACGCAAATCACATCGCAAGATAACCAGATCCACCTTTCTAAGTTTTGTCAAATAAACTACTATCCGTCAGGGTACACCCCTCGTGCTCCAATAGGTTATACAAATCACACCTACCTCCCTACGTCATGTAACAGGAGCTTCCCTCTGTTCCAATAGGCTCTAAAGTATATGGCTCCGCCTTAGTTTAACACGCCCACTGTCAGCCAAATATCATTGCTAGATAGACCTATAGTATATAGAGACATCATTGATCATTAATTATATACAATTGCGTGCCTCTTCCTCATAGCGATCACACCCACTCCTTACACAGTACACCCGTCATCTGGTCAGAACGTATTTTTGCAGTAAATAGTTTACGTCATTGAACCACTACAAAGACCTTGCACCGCTCAATCCGAGACAATGTTATCGGTCAGAACGCACCCATCTTGATAGGCTGTTAGTATCACACCTACATGACAACGTCCTATAACTGAACCACCCCTCTGTTTCAATAGGCTCTAACCATTGTTGGTAAATATTGCCATGGCACGCTCCCCAATTCGACGTACATCAAAACTCAGTAACAACCAATACAAATTAAAAAATAATAAACACAACCATGAGCACTTGGTCCGACCTGCATGAGGTGCTCACCACCCAGTTTGCATCGGTGCTGAGAATTTAATGCACTGCGACTAACTTACACCAGTACTCGTACATACCTTTTGTCCCTCATCAAAAACCATACGGCTTGGCAATCCAAATATATAACACTCCTTAGTTAGAGGATCTTATCCAAATATCACAGTCTATACCGTAGCAAGTCAGATGGGAGAAATCTGACTTGCTACGGTATAGACTGTGATATTTGGATAAGATCCTCTAACTAAGGAGTGTTATATATTTGGATTGCCAAGCCGTATGGTTTTTGATGAGGGACACAAGTTTACCCTGCAATATCTTTAAACAATGCAATGCCACTTTCTCTGAATTTAAATTAGTAGTACATTTTTATCTGACAGATTTCAAAATTTACTTTAATTTGCCAACCCTCTATCATGTGACAGTTGTCAGCCAATATGTATACACTGAATTTTTGCACATGCTCAGTAGAAGCATGTGATCTCAGAAGGGGAGCATGTAAAAAGATTGTGCGAAGCAAATCTGATAACAGAAGAAAATCGACAACAAGAAAGCAAGATACTAGCGAGCAAAAGAAATGAAAGCCCTCAGTGGCCATCAAAAAAACAATGCAAAATAAATATACAATTGCTTGCACTGAAAAAGCCAAGTATCACCTAAACACAATATATAAATATACAATATTTAATAATCAAAAATACCACCGGTGGTTACAGATATAAATAAAATTCATAAAATATCATAAAAGTCTCTTCTGATAAAATGCTCTGTATAAAAAAGATTAATAGAGTGGTACTTTTGAAAAGTCCTTCACACTAATGCTAGCGTATATATAGCAGTCTAATCACAGTCGCGGTAAACCACTAAAAACATCCTTAACCTTCAGGCTTTACAAGGTTTAACACTTGAATTTCCAAATATGCCCCTTGCCGATTACCTTGTTTTCTGGCGAGTCTGTGGGGAGCTATACTGTTCCGGTGTACCTGAATTAATCCAGGCTGTATTCAACAAGCATACCTCTTGCCGATATACTTCTCCATCTTGCAGGTCCGTGGAGGTTTGCGGGTGAATCACTCTGGCATCTTGGGAGGTACGGTCATGTGATACATTATACCCACATGATCCCTATATTACTCCAATCAGGATCTTGTACTTCGGCAACAGAAGTTCACAGAGCTCTCTGTATTATTTCTGTATTTTATCTGAAGACAGGTATCTGTGCAAACATATACGTGTTTCAGCCGTGAGGCCTTTATCAAGATGTCGGTATAGTGATTTCCGCTCCTTATATTGCAATCTTCATTATTGTTGCATCCAATCAAAAAGTAAACGTTTAAATTCTGTCTATAAACCTCCTGTGTCTACTCCTGAGATTTCCCTGTTCCTGATGCTATTTCTGATGTGATTGCTAAGGAATGGTCTAAGCTTGGCACTTCTTTTGTTCCTTCTTCAAGGTTTAAAAAGTTGTATTCTTTGCCAGTGGCTAAATTAGAGTTTTGTCAAAAAGTCCCTAAAGGTTGATGGGGCTATTTCTATTCTTGCTAAGCGTACTACTATTCCTAAGGAAGATAGTACTTCTTTTAAGGATCCTTTAGATAGGAAAATTGAATCTTATCTAAGGAAAGCTTATTTACATTCTGGTTATATTCTCAGACCTGTCATTTTTATGGCTGATGTTGCGGCTGCATCAACTTTTTGTTTGGATAGCTTAGCACAACGGGAAAAATATTCTGATTTGCATAGCATTGTTCGTTTGCTTTAACATGCTAATCATTTTATCTGTGATGCTATTTTTGATATCAAGATTGATGTTAAATCTATGTCTTTGGCTATTTTAGCTAGAAGAGCTTTATGGCTCAATTCATGGAATGCTGACATGGTATCTAAATCTAGGTTGCTATCTCTCTCATTCTAGGGTAATAATTTATTTGGTTCCCAGTTGGATTCTATTATTTCCACTATTACTGGGGGGAAGGGAGTTTTTTTGCCCCAAGATAAAAAGTCTAAGGGTAAATCTAAAGCTTCTAATCGGTTTCATTCCTTTCGTTAGAATAAAGAACAGAAAACTACTCCTTCCCCCTAAGGACTCTGGCTCCAATTGGAAGCCATCTTCGAGTTGGAATAAATCTAAGCCTTATATGAAACCAAAGCCAGCCCCCAAGACTGCATGAAGGTGCGGCCCTCAATCCAGTTCTACTGGTGGGGGGCAGATTGAAATTATTTCAAGACGTTTGGGCAGGTTCGGTTCAGAATCATTGGATTCAGAATATTGTCTCTCAGGGGTATCGAATAGGTTTCAGAATAAGACCACCTGTGAGAAGATTTTTTCTCTCATGTTCCAACAAATCCTGTGAAAGCTCAGGCCTTTCTGAAGTGTGTTTCAGATCTGGAGCTTTCAGGGGTAATGGTACCAGTTCCACTTCTGGAACAGGGTCTAGGTTTTTATTCAAATCTATTCATTATCCCGAAGATGGAAAATTCATTCAGACCAGTTCTGGATCTGAAGTTTTTAAATCAATTTGTAAGGGTCCCAACTTTCAAGATGGTGACTATAAGGACTATTCTGCCTTTTGTTCAGCATGGTCATTAGATGTCCTCATCTGTTCGGTGTCAGTGATCCACATTCCCGGTGTGGACATCTGTCTGCCGAGAAAATCTGCTTCCCAATCGGCCGAGGGTATGGTCTCTCCATCCAAGTGTTTGCACAGATATGCAACGGGGGGGAACGCCAGAGATAGATCTCATGGCGTCCCGTCTCAATACCAAGCTACTCAGATATGGGTCGAGGTCCAGGGATCCTCCGGCGGAGCTAATAGATGCATTAGCGGTGCCTTGGAGGTTCAATCTAATTTCTCTTTTCCTGCCATTTCAACTCCTTTCTCAAGTGGTGGCTCGAATCATCAGGAGCAGACGTTAGTGATACTGATTGCTCCATCGTGGCCGCGAAGGATATGGTTCCCGGATCTAGTGGGGATGTCATCATCTCCTCCTTGGAGGTTACCTTGTCGCAGGGATTTGCTGGAACAAGGCCCCTTTCTTCATCAAGATCTAGATTCTCTGAGGCTGACTGCGTGGAGATTGGACGCTTAGTCTTAGCCAAGAGAGGGTTTTATGAGGGTGTTATTGATACTCTTTCAAGCTCGTATGCTGGTTACTCATTGCATTTATCTTAAGGTGTGGGGGAGCTACTTATTCTGGTGTGAAGAGCGTGGTTTGTCCTGGCACAAAGTAAAGATTGCCAGGATTCTTTCTTTTCTCCAGGATGGACTGGAGAAGGGCATCTCAGTTAGTTCCTTGAAGGGACAGTTCAGGCCGGTGTTGAGATCTAAATCTTGTTCTTATAGTTTGCAACTGGCTCTGTTTGAGCCTATGCATGAAGTTGACATTAATGTTGTCTTGGAAGGTTCTTTTTTTTACTAGCTATTGCTTCTGGGCGCAGTCTCTGAGATTGCTGCCTTGCAATGTGATCCTCCTTATCGCAACATCAATCAAGAAATTGTGGTTCCTTCCTTATGTCCTAATCCTCCATCGAAGGAACGTTTACTGCATAATCTAGATGTGGTTCGTGCCTTAAAGTTCTATTTTCAGGCTACGAAGGAATTTAGGCAAACCTCTTCTATGTTTGTTATCTATTCTGGGAAGCATAGGGGTCAGAGGGCCCCTTCGACTTCCTTATCTTTTTGGTTGAGGAGTATCATCCGCTTAGCATATGAGTCAGCGGGTCTTAAGCCTCCTCAGAGGATTACGGCTCATTCTACAAGAGCAGTGGCTTCCTCTTGGGCCTTCAAAAAGAGGCCTCTATGGATCAGATTTGTAAGGCGGTTACCTGGTCCTCCTTATGTGCTTTTAAGTTTAATGTTTTTTGCTTCTGCTGAAGCAGCCTTTGGGAGAAAGATTTTGCAGGCTTTGGTGCCCTCAGATTAGGGACCGTCTCTCTCTTATCCTCCCGTTAGCATTCAGTGTCCTCTGGAGCTTGGGTATAATTTCCCACAAGTAAGGAATGCAGCTGTGGACTCTCCCTGTATTAAGAAGGAAAACTTACCAGATAATTATGCTTTCCAGATTATTTCCTTTCCTTCTGTACAGGGAGAGTCCACAGCTCCCGCTAGTGTTCTCCGATATGCGGCCCTAAATTTTAATTCATTCTTCTTGCACCTTTTTTACCCTGATATTTTTCCTACTGTTCCTTGTTCCCTCTGTAGAATGACTGGGGGATGAGGGAAGTGGGGGAGGTATTTAAGCCTTTGGCTGGGGTGTGTCTGCCTCCTCCTGGTGGCCAGGTTCAGTATTTCCACAAGTAAGCAGCTGCGGACTCTCCCTGTATAGAAGGAAAGGAAATTATCTGGTAAGCATAATTTTGTTTTTCTTCTCATACCCCCCCCCTTTTTATCTTTATAGATCTTTTTTATGCCCGAAAATAGTCCTTTTTGCGCCACTTTTAAAAGACAAAACACCATACTTTATATATAACTTTAATATGTCACCAATAAGTTGTTTGTTCTGATACCTGCAGTTATATATGTGTAACTGGAAGAAATGAGGGAAATAACTGTAAATCTAAACCCTATTCCTTTAATTTGATGCACACTTTTTGATTAGATGCAACAGTAATGAAGATTGCAATATAAGGAGCTGTAAACCACTATACTGACATCTTGATAAAGACCTCACGGCAGAAACGCGTAGATATTTGGATGGGTACCTGGCTGAATATAACATACAGAGCACTCTGTGAACTTCTGACCACTTTTAACAGCTACATCTCTTGCTGAAGTACAAGATCCAGATTGGAGTACGGGGATCACGTGGGTAGAACGTATCACATGACCGTACCTCCCAAGACGCTGGAGCAATTCACCCGCGAATCTTCACGAACCTTCCAGATAGACCAGTATTATTGGCAAGAGGTATGCTTTTTTGGTTCAGCCTGGATTAATTCAAGTACACCGGAACAGTATAGCTCCCCACAGACTCGCCAGAAAACAAGGTTATCTGCGAGTGGCATATTTGGAAATTCAAGTGTTAAACCTTGTAAAGCCTGAAGGTTAAAGTGAATGTAATCTTTCATGAATGAGTGCCCACAGCTCCTCTGTACTTACGTCAGCAATGACGAAACCGGCTTCCTCCAATCATGGCGTGCACCCCAGAGAAAACTGGACACTCATTCATGAAAGTTTACATTCACTTTAAGGATGTTTTTAGTGATTTACCTACTGTTATTAGACTGCTATATATACGCTACCATTAGTGTGAAGGACTTTTCAAAAGTACCACTCTTAATCTTTCTTTCCCAAGATATGGTGAGTCCACGGCTTGAGTAATTACTTTTGGGAATATCACTCCTGGCTAGCAGGAGAAGGCAAGGAGCATCACAGTTAAACTGCTAAGTATACTCCCTTAACCCCCAGTCATTCTCTTTGCCTTTGGTGCATGGAAGAGGTGAAGTTTAGGCGTCTGAAGAAAAATTTTGATGTAATCTACAAGCAAGTTTTGGAGTATAGACGTATTCCATGTCATTCCTTGCAGCTGGTTAGTGGTGGCTTTAAAACAGTTAGGAACATGTAGAGGTACTTACTGCGTTTTCCTAACAATTGCTGCCCTAGTTTAGAAAGCCAAAGTTGTCTACTCTGTTCTTTCTTTTTCAAAGGTCTCTGTGAAGAACTGTGTCTTCTCATACCTTGTAACTGTCTACATGCCAGACAGGGGAGCAGGTAAGTGCTTTTTCTTCCAGTTGGGGAGACCATGCACTTAACACATTAAAAGACACTGCTTTTTTATTGGGACATAGATATCCTGTTGTATGGGTTACACTGGGTTATGAAGCAGGCACTGTAGCACGTGTGAGACTAACATTTAAACTCTTTTAAAAAGAAAGGGTAAAATGTTTTTATTAGGCTTTATTTTCTGACGCATATTTACTTGATAAAACAATTCAAGTTTAAACTGAAAGTAAGGCTGAATTTTCTATTTCAGCAGCTTATTCATTTCCCCTTTGCTTTAAAATAAAACTATGCCACATTTTAAACTGTCAGGTTTGAAAAAACGGTTATTTCTGGTACTCAGTGTTGTACCAGGAAGCTATTTTTAGTTCCTCTGTGTCGCAGCAGTAATTTGAGCTCGGCAGTTGCGGTCACATAACCGGCTTTACTTTATAACGTTTCTGAGGAAAAAGTATATCCAGTCCACGGATCATCCATTACTTGTGGGATATTCTCCTTCCCAACAGGAAGTTGCAAGAGGATCACCCACAGCAGAGCTGTCTATATAGCTCCTCCCCTAACTGCCACCTCCAGTCATTCTCTTGCAACTCTCGACAAGCATGGAAGCAGTAAGAGAGATGTGGTGTAATATAGTTGTTTTTTCTTCAATTCAAAAGTTTGTTATTTTTAAATGGTACCGGAGTTGTACTATTTTGGTCCCAGGCAGAAAATAGAAGAAGAATCTGCCTGTGGTCTTTAATGATCTTAGCAGGTTGTAACTAAGATCCATTGCTGTTCTCACACATAACTGAAGAGAGAGGTAACTTGAGCTGGGGAATGGCGTGCAGGTTATCCTGCTATGAGATATGTGCAGTTTAATTTTTTTCTAGAGGAATGTAAATGCTAGAAAATGCTGCCGATACCAGATTTATTTAACGTAAGCCTGATTACAGTGATTTAATAGTGACTGGTATCATGCTTACTGTCAGAGGTAATACTTTTATTTTTCAATTCCTGTCATATAAAACGTTTGCTGGGAGTGCTTAAACGTTTTTATATATGTTTTGGTGATAAAACTTTATTGGGGCCTAGTTTTTTTCCACATGGCTGGCTTAAATTTGCCTAGAAACAGTTTTCTTAGGCCTCCCACTGTGTAGACATGAGTGGGAGGGGCCTAATTTAGCGCTTAATTGCGCAGTAACTTTTGCAGACTGAGACATCCAGCTTCCCTGAAGGAGTCCCCTGAATGCTATAGGACCTTTCTAAAGGGTTTTTGGGCTTTCCAAAGTCGTTTGTATGGCAAGGTAGGGCCACAGCAGAGCTGTGACAGTTTGTTGTGACTGTTAAAAAACGTCTATCGTTTTTTTGATCCGTTTTTTAAACTAAGGGGTTAATCATCCATTTGCAAGTGGGTGCAATGCTCTGTTACGATGAGCGAATCTAGATTGAAAGTAAGAAGGCGCCAGACATAGGGTAATATTGTTACAATCTGCAAACACGCTCAAGTAACATATAGATGGAATACTTACAAACGAAACGGCACCAAATCGTGCCTAGTGAGACAGACCGGGACCTCAACCGTCGCCCGGAAGACCAACCAATGGCATGCACCAAACTCCCGCAGTCACGTGAATGTTGTAGCCAATCACCGTTTCTTTGGGCTCACACACCTTCCTTGCAGACGTCCGATTCAAAAAATAGGATCACAGTGTAGACAAACCAGGTGTCCCATACACTGCGGTTTCAAGATATTGATTGGTAACAGTGCTAGAGTGAAAGTAAAACCCACTCCAAACGAGGTACACTAAAAACAATTTATTTAAAATGTTTTAAAATCAGCAACGCGTTTCTCGACCATGCAAGGTCGTTTCATCAGGCTTAAATACACAGTATGGTATTCCCGCTGCTTATGTACCTCTTCTAACCAATCACAACATCTAAAGCCTCACACACCTTTAAGGAGGGCGGATATGTTATTCTCAATGAGCACGTTTATTTCAGACCACATTGGAAATCATGCTATTATACTTAACTTTGCATTATATCATAACAATGCTAATATACGTCCTCTACATATTTGAATTTTATTTTGATCTTATGTTATTTCATTTCATTATACTATCTTGCGTGACTATTTCTCTTTGAATATTTCATTAATTATTATTATTCTATTTCCTCTATCATGAACTATATACTATTAAAAGGGGCTCTATATATAATACATCTACAGTATATTCCAATGTAATCTCAATAGAAATGTGCCCAAATTTTACCTTAGTCTCAATAATTATGTCAATATCTTATGTAAAATACACACATTCTGACATTATGCTATATAGCGTTTCAAAATAACAAATAATGGTTATGAATTTATTTCTTATGGTTTTATGATATAGTTATTAAGTGTCATAAAATTATGTATCAATAAAATCAATTATTATGTTTTCTAAACCATTTGACCAAAAAGACATATTTGTTCATAATTTGCATATTAATGCTTATGTATTTGACCATCAATTGATATAGGGTAATTGTTCTTAACTGGTATCATAATAGAGCTGGCTATGGTTTAATTGACCAAAAAGACTTATTGTCTTTATCTCATAATACACTCCTATTTATGTCTTTGTATTGATTATTGTTCTCTATATGTAATAATGTATTTACTTTGTTTATTCAATGGTTTGATTATTTAATTTTGTTGATTAATTAAAGGCTGCAAGGTCAATATTCAAGTTAAGGCCTAATGGATGTAAGGTTTGTAACCTATATATCCAAAAGGTCTCTCTTTGTCTTAATCTGAAAAAACGGTTGTAAAGATCAGATTTAGGGATATGTTCTATTGGAGTTATTTTTAAACAGCATGGATTTCCGTCATGTTTTGCATTACAGTGTCTGGATACACTATGTAATTTATAATTCTTTTTAACATTACGAAAGTGTTCGGACCATCTTACACTTAGGCGTCTGCAAGTGCGACCTATATATTGATGTCCACAAATACAAGTTAACATGTAAATTATATAGTTAGATGCACATGTCATTCGACTATTCATTCTATATGTTTTCGAGGTGACATATGATTGAAATGTGTTTACATTATTAGTAATATGATCGCACATCTTACATTTCTTATTATTGCATTTAAAACTCCCTTTTCTTAGTCGTTCACTGATATTTTTATTTCCAAATTGATTCGGTCTTTCTCCATTATTTTTATTTTGCATGATTTTGATCTTATTTTTAACAATTTTGCTGGGTGCTAAAATCCTTTTTAGGTTTGGTGCCTTTTTAAAGACTACTGTTGGTTTTGTGTCAAGTAACTGACCTAATATAGGATCCTTCTTGAGGATTTTCCAATGTTTATCTATACTTCTTTTTATCATATCATGATTGCAATTATATTCTGTAATAAACATGACTTGATTTTCTCGGCTCTCTTGAGATCTATTAGAATTTTTTGAGAAATATAAATTTCTGTCATCATTTTTAGCTCTTTCATATCCACTATTAATGATATATTCTGGATACCTTTTTTCTCTAAATCTTTTTTTGAGGATTTGGCTCTGGGACTCATAATCCGTTATGTTACTGCAATTTCTACGGATTCGTTTGAACTGCCCGTAGGGTACATTTACCTTCCATGGGTGATGGTGATTGCTCCTATAGTCTAAGTAACTATTACAGTCAACTTGCTTAAAGTGTGTACTGGTAATAATTTTGTTGTTATCGAAACGTATTGATAGGTCCAAGAAAACCACACCACTATCATCTATTGTACTAGTGAATTTTAAGCCTCTATTGTTATTATTTAGATGCTTTACGAAGTTTTCTGCTGATAATTTGTCGCCTTTCCAGACGATAATCAAATCATCTATAAAACGGCCATAGTATACCAGGTTCGCCCCAAAGTTTGGGTCATATATATACTGTTGTTCGAAAGATCCCATGTATAAATTGGCATAACTAGGGGCGAACCTGGTACCCATGGCCGTTCCTCTAACCTGAAGATAGTATTCATCTTGAAAAATAAAATAATTATGGTGTAAAATAAACGAAATTAATGATAAAATGAATTCTTTTTGGGTATCTGGTAGATACATGTCTGTCTCTAGAACTTCAGAAATAGCTTGGATACCCATTGTATGTGGGATGTTAGAGTAAAGGGCTTGTACATCACATGTGATCCAAATTAGGTCACAAGTGATGTTAATTTTTTCAAGTTTACTGATCAAGTCCGATGAGTCTCGTATATAGGAGGTTAGACCTATTACGTACTTCTGTAAAAAGAAGTCAACGTAAGATGAAGCATTGTCTGTTAAACTCCCTATTCCCGAGATTATCGGGCGACCGGGTGGACATTTGGAGTCTTTATGCAACTTGGGGAGATGGTAATAAAAGGCTTTGTTAGGTTCGGTTGGAATTAAATAATTTTTTTCTTTTTTATTTACTATACCTTCTTTATAGGCACACTCTACTATATCCCCCAATGTGGCCAAGTATTTATTGGTTGGATCAAATGACAATTTAATGTAATAATTCTTGTCATCCAGGATTCTATTTGCCTCTTTTAAATAGTCTGTCAGATCTTGAATGACAGTTCCCCCGCCTTTATCGGCTTGTCTTATGACGATAGACTTATCATTTTTTAAAGACTGAAGGGCCTGTTTCTCATTCCAATAGAGGTTGTTCTTTTTATTTAAACTCTTTGGAATCTGATCTAAATCATCGGTAACCAATTGCCTGAAAATTTCTATGTGGGCATTATTTTGAAGTTTAGGAATAAAGTTTGATTTATTTCTAAAGTTTGTATGGATGAAACCTTCACACAAATGGTCCATTAATGATTCAGGCTCAAATGTAGGAACAATTTGGTTTTTGAGCCTGGCGTCCATACTATCCAACAATACAGGCAACATGGTTTCCTCTTTTAATTTTTTCTCTGCAAAAAATTTTTGCATCGAAAGCTTTTGTGTGAATCTATTTAGATCAACAAATAGGGAAAACATGTTGTGTGTATTTGAAGGACTAAATGACAATCCTTTTCCTATCACCCTGATTTCGTCGTCTGACAATGGACGGGATGATAGATTAAAGATGCCCCTACCTAGTTCCTGTAGTCTTGCCTTTTTGTAGGCTGTACTTCTTCCTCTACATCCTCGTCTGTGTGAGGTCTTTTGCCTTTGTATGGTGAGGTTAGGCTGACTACAGGTTCTAGGTAACTGGCAATCTTTTTTTGTTTCCAAATTGGTTGTCTTGGGCGCTGTTCTAAAAAATGGTTTCCTGAAGTGGATGGTTGGGGATTATTTACCTCATTATATTGGAATGGCCTTTCGGCACAGTTTTGAGGGTTTAGGTCACTCAGTGTATGATACCTATTTGAGGTGCTAATTTCAGTGTATTCTTGGGGACTAGAATTTCTTACATTTTGAGTATGTTCTCGAGTCATATTTTCTACTGGTGTTCTCATATGAGGTGTTTGGTTACTAAACATCATTTGATCGTTTGACCAATGGTTATTAGGCGATGGTCTATAGTGATTGTATTGATCACGTGGATTCCTATCCCTGTTATGATGATGAAAATTTCTTTCATCTCTCACATAACCATAATTGTTTGTATTAGATGGGCCTTTATGGGACCAATTCTGATCAGATGTCTGATGTTGTTCCTTCCTAGGTTTTGGTTGATTATATGTATTCTGTCTATAGTCTCTGTCATGATAATTCGATACTTGTCTATTATAATTTCCGTTATTATAATTACCTGAATTTTTCTTATTATTGTTATTGTTATTATTTTTGTTTTTGTGTTTATGATGACTAACCACTGTCCATCTACCATCATAATATTGATTGTTGGTAGGTGTGACTGGATTCATCAGATTTTCTTCCTCTGAATGCTCATTTGAATTAGATGTTTCTGTCTGTATTTTCTTTCTATTATAAGTGTAAATTTCACCTTTAAGGTAATCCTCATTGTCCCTGGCTAATTTTCGATTTTTGTTTTCCATAAGTTCTTTCTGATAGTTATCTGTTTTTTGCAAAACCATATAATTAAATTCTTCGTATTGTTTAGTAGTTTTATATTTGTCTAGGCTTTGTTGAACTACTTCTATTTCTTTAGATATTTTTTCAACTAGAGATTTCCGATAGGAAATCAGAATTTTCATAAGAGATATTGAACAAATGGTTAATGTGTCCTCCCACTTTGTGTTTAATGATTGGTCATCCTTAAATGAACAATTTTTAAGAATTCTTAACCCCCTAGGGACTTGGTTGGCATCCACATATTTTTGGAGCATCTCTGCATCTAACCAATGTCTACATTCATCATTTATAAGGTCTTCTAATTTTGCGAATAAAGTATGAATTGGCAGATGATCAATAGATGTATCTTCACTAGGGGCCACATTTGTGGATCCTACATGTGAAACTAATAATAGTCTCTTATTATGTCTTTCGTTAATAGAAAGCATATTTGGATATTTCTACAAAAGTTGTGGATCTAAAGAGTTATTTAATTTTATTTTAAGCTTGTAAACCTATTTAATTGTATTTTGGTCAATATACCAATGTTACACTACTATTATGTGTCAATGGATCAGGAATAAATATATTTTTACAGTGATTGTTTTTTATATGTGATTAATTGATATTTTATCAAACAGTGCTCAAATATGTTTTTCCAATAAATCAAGTGATAGTTATTCTTTCTACCAATTTGGTGATGCTAAATATTTTATAAAAAACAATGTGAGTGACTAAAACCTATAATATGATTAACGTGTTTTTATAAATTTCTCACAATCTTTAAATCTCTAAAAAAAGGTTACTACAAGTTTTGGACTGTACTAATTATAAAAATATTGTGACTGAAAAAATTCTTTCCACCAGTTTAGTGCTACTAAATATTTCGTAAAAAACAATGTGATTGACTAAAGCCTAAAATATGATTCACGTGTTTTGAAAATTCCTCACAGTCTTTTAATCTCTAAAGAAAAAAGAAGATTACTACAAGTTATAGACTATAGTAATTCTAAAAATGTTGTGACTGAATGTTCAGTGGCTAATTACTATTGCTGTATAAAATAACCCATGGAATACTATCTATATTAGCTGACAGGCTTGATGTGATTCAAAAATAATACCAAGACCGTATTTCAAATGTAGCACATAAACATTCAGATAGAAAACCTATCGTGCTACTGGCAAGGCAGCTGACAATGATATCACAGAAAACTATGCTTATGTATTCAGTGGCATGTAAAATCCCAATTAGCAACACTGAAAGATATCAATATTCAATAATAATGTAGTGAGCAATATAGCATTAATATGATTCATATACTTTACAATTTAGTCCATTGTTCAAGGTTCATGGTCCGGCGGCAACCTCAGACGGAAACAACTATCCGGTGGTTACAAAGGTTTCAGGGTTTCTTAGGACTCCCTGTAGAGGTGCGCTCACGGAAGGTTATAACAAATAATGTCAAATATACAGTCCAATCGAATCCAAAATACGGCAGCTCTTCCAATTGTTTGTGGTACGATGAGCGAATCTAGATTGAAAGTAAGAAGGCGCCAGACATAGGGTAATATTGTTACAATCTGCAAACACGCTCAAGTAACATATAGATGGAATACTTACAAACGAAACGGCACCAAATCGTGCCTAGTGAGACAGACCGGGACCTCAACCGTCGCCCGGAAGACCAACCAATGGCATGCACCAAACTCCCGCAGTCACGTGAATGTTGTAGCCAATCACCGTTTCTTTGGGCTCACACACCTTCCTTGCAGACGTCCGATTCAAAAAATAGGATCACAGTGTAGACAAACCAGGTGTCCCATACACTGCGGTTTCAAGATATTGATTGGTAACAGTGCTAGAGTGAAAGTAAAACCCACTCCAAACGAGGTACACTAAAAACAATTTATTTAAAATGTTTTAAAATCAGCAACGCGTTTCTCGACCATGCAAGGTCGTTTCATCAGGCTTAAATACACAGTATGGTATTCCCGCTGCTTATGTACCTCTTCTAACCAATCACAACATCTAAAGCCTCACACACCTTTAAGGAGGGCGGATATGTTATTCTCAATGAGCATGTTTATTTCAGACCACATTGGAAATCATGCTATTATACTTAACTTTGCATTATATCATAACAATGCTAATATACGTCCTCTACATATTTGAATTTTATTTTGATCTTATGTTATTTCATTTCATTATACTATCTTGCGTGACTATTTCTCTTTGAATATTTCATTAATTATTATTATTCTATTTCCTCTATCATGAACTATATACTATTAAAAGGGGCTCTATATATAATACATCTACAGTATATTCCAATGTAATCTCAATAGAAATGTGCCCAAATTTTACCTTAGTCTCAATAATTATGTCAATATCTTATGTAAAATACACACATTCTGACATTATGCTATATAGCGTTTCAAAATAACAAATAATGGTTATGAATTTATTTCTTATGGTTTTATGATATAGTTATTAAGTGTCATAAAATTATGTATCAATAAAATCAATTATTATGTTTTCTAAACCATTTGACCAAAAAGACATATTTGTTCATAATTTGCATATTAATGCTTATGTATTTGACCATCAATTGATATAGGGTAATTGTTCTTAACTGGTATCATAATAGAGCTGGCTATGGTTTAATTGACCAAAAAGACTTATTGTCTTTATCTCATAATACACTCCTATTTATGTCTTTGTATTGATTATTGTTCTCTATATGTAATAATGTATTTACTTTGTTTATTCAATGGTTTGATTATTTAATTTTGTTGATTAATTAAAGGCTGCAAGGTCAATATTCAAGTTAAGGCCTAATGGATGTAAGGTTTGTAACCTATATATCCAAAAGGTCTCTCTTTGTCTTAATCTGAAAAAACGGTTGTAAAGATCAGATTTAGGGATATGTTCTATTGGAGTTATTTTTAAACAGCATGGATTTCCGTCATGTTTTGCATTACAGTGTCTGGATACACTATGTAATTTATAATTCTTTTTAACATTACGAAAGTGTTCGGACCATCTTACACTTAGGCGTCTGCAAGTGCGACCTATATATTGATGTCCACAAATACAAGTTAACAATGCTCTGTTAGCTTATTATACACACTGTAAAAATTTCGTTTGATTTACTGCTTTTTTTCACTGTTTTTCAAATTCTGACCTTTTTTATTTTTCTTAAAGGCACAGTACCATTTTTATTTTTTGCTTGTTAACTTGCTTTAAAGTGTTTTCCAAGCTTGCTGGTCTCATTGCTAGTCTGTTTAAACATGTCTGACATAGAGGAAACTCCTTGTTCATTATGTTTAGAAGCCATGGTGGAACCCCCTCTTAGAATGTGTACCAAATGTACTGATTTCACTTTAAGTAATAAAGACCATATTCTGTCTTTAAAAATTTTATCACCAGAGGAATCTGACGAGGGGGAAGTTATGCCGACTAAATCGCCCCACGTGTCAGATCCTTTGAATCCCACTCAAGGGACTCACGCTCAAGAGGCGCCAAGTACATCTAGCGCGCTCATGGCGTTTACAAGACATGGCGGCAGTCATGGATAATACACTGTCAGCGGTATTATCCAGACTACCTGGGTTACCAGGAAAGCGAGATAGCTCTGGAGTTAGAAGAAATACAGAGCATCCTGACGCTTTAGTAGCTATGTCTGATACCCCCTCACAATATGCAGAAGCGGAGGAAGGAGAGCTTCTTTCTGTGGGTGATTTTTCTGACTCAGGGAAGAGGATTCAACCTGATTCTGATATGTCAACATTTAAATTTAAGCTTGAACACCTCTGCGTGTTGCTCATGGAGGTTTTAGCTGCTCTGAATGACTGTGATACAATTGCAGTGCCAGAGAAATTGTGCAGATTGGATAAATACTATGCAGTGCCTGTTTACACTGATGTTTTTCCAATACCTAAAAGGTTTACAGAAATTATTACTAAGGAATGGGATAGACCAGGTGCGCCGTTCTCTCCCCCTCCTATTTTTAAGAAAAT
The DNA here is from genome assembly GCF_027579735.1 of Bombina bombina. NCBI lineage: Eukaryota > Metazoa > Chordata > Amphibia > Anura > Bombinatoridae > Bombina > Bombina bombina. The sequence continues at coordinate 181,678,914 of NC_069500.1, forward strand.
GTTTCCAATAGATGCCGCCACACAGGACTTATGGCAAACGGTCCCTAAGGTGGAGGGAGCAGTTTCTACAATAGCTAGGCATACTACTATCCCTGTCGAGGACAGTTTTGCTTTTTTAGATCCAATGGATAAAAAGTTAGAGGGTTACCTTAAGAAAATGTTTATTCAACAAGGTTTTATTCTACAGCCCCTTGCATGCATTGCTCCAGTCACTGCTGCTGCGGCCTTCTGGTTTGAGTCTCTGGAAGAGGCTTTACAGGTAGAGACCCCATTGGACGATATACTTGACAAGCTTAGAGCACTTAAGCTAGCCAGTTCTTTTGTTTCTGATGCCATTGTTCATTTGACTAAACTAACGGCTAAGAATTCTGGTTTTGCTATTCAGGCGCGTAGGGCGCTATTGCTTAAATCATGGTCAGCTGACGTTACTTCAAAGTCTAAGCTGCTTAATATTCCCTTCAAGGGGCAGACCCTATTCAGGCCTAGTTTGAAGGAGATCATCTCTGATATCACTGGAGACAAAGGTCATGCCCTTCCTCAGGATAGGTCCAAATCAAGGGTCAAACAGACTAATTTTCGTGCCTTTCGAAACTTTAAGGCGAGTGCGGCATCAACTTCCTCTAATACAAAACAAGAGGGAACTTTTGCTCAGTCCAAGTCGGTTTGGAGACCTAACCAGACTTGGAACAAAGACTTGGAACAAAAAGCCTGCTGCTTCCTCTAAGACAGCATGAAGGATTGGCCCCCGATCCGGTAACGGATCTAGTAGGGGGCAGAATTGCGCACTTCGCCCAGGCGTGGGCAAGAGATGTCCAGGATCCCTGGGCGTTGGAAATTGTATCCCAGGGATATCTTCTGGACTTCAAAGCTTCTCCTCCAAAAGGGAGATTTCACCTTTCACAATTATCTGCAAACCAGATAAAGAGAGAGGCATTTTTACACTGTGTTCAAGACCTCCTAGTTATGGGAGTGATCCACCCAGTTCCAAAGGAGGAACAGGGACAAGGATTCTATTCAAATCTGTGGTTCCCAAGAAAGAGGGAACTTTCAGACCAATCTTAGATCTCAAGATCTTAAACAAATTTCTCAGGGTCCCATCATTCAAGATGGAGACTATTCGTACCATCCTACCTATGATCCAGGAGGGTCAATACATGACTACAGTGGATCTAAAGGATGCTTATTTTCACATTCCGATACACAAAGATCATCATCGGTTTCTCAGGTTTGCCTTCCTAGACAGGCATTACCAGTTTGTAGCTCTTCCCTTTGGGTTAGCTACAGCCCCAATAATCTTTACGAAGGTTCTGGGGTCACTTCTGGCGGTCCTAAGGCCGCGGGGCATAGCAGTGGCCCCTTATTTAGACGACATTCTGATACAGGCGTCAAATTTCCAAATTGCCAAGTCTCATACGGACATAGTTCTGGCATTTCTGAGGTCGCATGGGTGGAAAGTGAACGAAGAAAAGAGTTCTCTCTCACCTCTCACAAGAGTTTCCTTTCTGGTAGATTCTGTAGAAATTTACCTGAGGATTTACCTGACAGAGACCAGGTTATCAAAACTTCTAAATTCCTGCCGTGTTCTTTATTCCACTTCTCGCCCTTCAGTGGCTCAGTGTATGGAAGTTATCGGCTTAATGGTAGCAGCAATGGACATAGTGCCATTTGCCCGCCTACATCTCAGACCGCTGCAACTCTGCATGCTCAGTCAGTGGAACGGGGATTACACAGATTTGTCCCCTCTACTAAATCTGGATCAAGAGACCAGGGATTCTCTTCTCTGGTGGCTATCTCGGGTCCATCTGTCCAAAGGTATGACCTTTCGCAGGCCAGATTGGACTATTGTAATGATAGATGCCAGCCTTCTAGGCTGGGGTGCAGTCTGGAACTCCCTGAAGGCTCAGGGATCATGGACTCAGGAGGAGACACTCCTTCCGATAAACATTCTGGAACTAAGAGCGATATCCAATGCTCTTCAGGCTTGCCCTCAGCTAGCGACAATGAGGTTCATCAGATTTCAGTCGGACAACATCACGACTGTAGCTTACATCAACCATCAAGGGGGAACAAGGAGTTCCCTAGCGATGTTGGAAGTCTCATAGATAATTCGTTGGGCAGAGATTCTCTCTTGCCACCTATCAGCTATCCATATCCCAGGAGTAGAGAACTGGGAGGCGGATTTTCTAAGTCGACAGACTTTCCATCCGGGGGAGTGGGAACTCCATCCGGAGGTGTTTGCTCAATTGATTCATCGTTGGGGCAAACCAGAACTGGATCTTATGGCGTCTCGTCAGAACGCCAAACTTCCTTGTTACGGATCCAGGTCCAGGGATCCCAAGGCGACGCTGATAGATGCTCTAGCAGCGCCTTGGTCCTTCAACCTGGCTTATGTGTTTCCACTGTTTCCTCTGCTCCCTCGTCTGATTGCCAAGATCAAGCAGGAGAGAGCATCAGTGATCTTGATAGCGCCTGCGTGGCCACGCAGGACTTGGTATGTAGATCTGGTGGACATGTCATCCTTTCCACCATGGACTCTGCCTCTGAGACAGGACCTTCTACTTCAGGGTCCTTTCAACCATCCAAATCTAGTTTCTCTGAGACTGACTGCCTGGAGATTGAACGCTTGATTTTATCAAAGCGTGGCTTCTCCGAGTCAGTCATTGATACCTTAGTTCAGGCACGAAAGCCTGTCACCAGGAAAATCTATCATAAGATATGGCGTAAATATCTTTATTGGTGTGAATCCAAGGGTTAATCATGGAGTAAAGTCAGGATTCCCAGGATATTATCTTTTCTCCAAGAAGGATTGGAAAAAGGATTGTCAGCTAGTTCTTTAAAGGGACAGATTTCTGCTCTGTGTATTCTTTTGCACAAGCGTCTGGCGGATGTTCCAGACGTTCAGGCATTTTGTCAGGCTTTAGTTAGAATCAAGCCTGTGTTTAAACCAGTTGCTCCGCCATGTAGTTTAAATTTGGTTCTTAAAGTTCTTCAAGGGGTTCCGTTTGAACCTCTTCATTCCATAGATATTAAGTTTTTATCTTGGAAAGTTCTATTTTTGGTAGTCATTTCCTCGGCTCGTAGAGTTTCCGAGTTATCTGCCTTACAATGTGATTCCCCTTATCTCCCATGCAGATAAGGTAGTTTTGCGTACCAAACCTGGGTTTTTACCTAAGGTGGTATCTAATAAGAATATCAATCAGGAGATTGTTGTTCCGTCATTGTGTCCTAATCCTTCTTCAAAGAAGGAACGTCTATTACACAATCTTGACGTGGTTCGTGCTTTAAAATTTTATTTACAAGCTACTAAAGATTTTCGTCAAACATCTGCTTTGTTTGTTGTTTACTCTGGACTGAGAAGAGGCCAAAAGGCTTCAGCAACTTCTCTTTCTTTTTGGCTAAGGAGTATAATACGCTTAGCTTATGAGACTGCTGGCCAGCAGCCTCCTGAAAGGATTACAGCTCATTCTACTAGAGCTGTGGCTTCCACATGGGCCTTTAAAAATGAGGCTTCTGTTGAACAGATTTGCAAGGCGGCGACTTGGTCTTCGCTTCATACTTTTTCAAAATTTTATAAATTTGATACTTTTGCTTCTTAGGAGGCTATTTTTGGGAGAAAGGTTTTACAGGCAGTGGTACCTTCCGTTTAAGTACCTGCCTTGTCCCTCCCTTCATCCATGTACTTTAGCTTTGGTATTGGTATCCCACAAGTAATGGATGATCCGTGGACTGGATACACCTTACAAGAGAAAACATAATTTATGCTTACCTGATAAATTTATTTCTCTTGTGGTGTATCCAGTCTACGGCCCGCCCTGTCATTTTAAGGCAGGTATTTTTTAACTTTAAACTACAGTCACCACTCACCCTATAGTTTCTCCTTTCTCTTGCTTGTCTTCGGTCGAATGACTGGAGGTGGCAGTTAGGGGAGGAGCTATATAGACAGCTCTGCTGTGGGTGTTCCTCTTGCAACTTCCTGTTGGGAAGGAGAATATCCCACAAGTAATGGATGATCCGTGGACTGGATACACCACAAGAGAAATAAATTTATCAGCTAAGCATAAATTATGTTTTTCTCCATTTCTGGGTGATCCGGTCTTTTGGTAGCGGTAAGGCACCTCAGTAAGTAAGGTGTGGAGTTGCCTGAGGGGTATTTTAGAAGTTCATTTGAAGTTTTATTAAATGTTTTTTTTTTTCATAACTTTTCTCACATAATTTTAGCTGGGAAACGATCCTAATTTGGGATAAAATTTAAAGTGTAACTTTTGCTTAGCTTATTTTAATTGAGTATAAAAATCTTTGAAAATTATCTGTACAAGTTTTTTTTTTACTGTTTCACAACATGTCTGAATTCATGCTTATGTTTAGATGCACAAATTGCAGCTCCTATGCAATTTTGTTATTCATGTGTCAAGAAAACCTTGCAAAATAAAGGTAAAATGTTTGAGCCTAATGTCTCTTAGGATGATCCTGTTAAAATAATACCTCAGCTTTCTCCTGCTATGTCCCAAGCCTCAATGGCGTCACATGCAGTGCCCTACAGGTATCTTCAGCGGTATCTGTGGCATTAGCTGCCATTATCATAAATCTGATGAGGAAGATACATTGGGACTTTCTGAGGGTGAAATAGCCGATTCGGACAGTATCATTTCTTCTTCTGAGACTGAGGTGGTATCCTTCAGATTTAAGCTTGAACACCTTTGTGTATTGTTAAAGGAGGTTTTAGCTACTTTAGATGACTCTGATACCCCTGATGTTGTCACTTCTAAGAAATCTAGTAAACTTAATAGTTTCTTTGATGAACCTTCCACTTCGAAAGGATTTTTTCTGTGCCAGACCGTGCTAGGGAGATTATCTCAAAGAAATAGGAGAAACCATGGGTGTCTTTTTCCCCGTCTCCCATTTTTAATAAAATGTTTCCTGTCGAGGACTCCATTAAAGACCCTTGATATACTGTACCCAAAGTTGAAGGGGCCATTTCCACTCTGGCTAAGAGAACCACTATTCCTATTGAGGTTAGCTGCTCTTTTATGGATCTACGGGACAAGAAGCTGGAGGCTTATTTGAAAAAGATTTATGTTTATCAAGGTCTCCAATTGCAACCTGCGGTGTGTATTGCGACCGTGACTAGTGCGGCTTATTGGTTCAACGCCTTGTCTGATTCTCTTCAAGTAGAGACTTCCTTGGATGAAATTCAGGATAGGATTAAAGCTCTTAAATTGGCCAATTCCTTTATGCCATTTTACAGGTTGTTAGACTAGGAGCTAAAACTTTTAGTTTCCCTGTCCAAGTTTGCAGGGCGTTATGGTTGAAATCCTGGTCTGCGGATGTTTCCTCTAAAGTCAAGCTTCTGTCGATTTCCTTACAAGGGCAAAACCTTGTTTGGACCCGGTTTGGCAGAAATTATCTCTGATATTACAGAAAAGGAAAAAAGGGTATTTTCTACCTCAAGATAAGAAGAATAGGCCTAATGGACATCAGAGTAATTTTCATTCCTTTTGTAACTTCAGAGGAAAGCCTTCCCCTTCTTCTTCCAAGCAGGAACAATCCAAGTTTTCTTGGAACAAGGGGAAACAATCAAAGA